>NC_068324.1:4740930-5040930 GCF_025860055.1 Xyrauchen texanus
CTCTATTGGATGCTGTTTTGTGAAACTGTAGATTCTTTGTTTTAATTGGTGCAATATCACTTGAATTATACCATTCCCTGCCCCTGACAACCGTTGTCACTTCCACCATCGACTGAGAGAATTTATGACAGTGAGTGGAGAGAGAGTCACTGTAACAAGGTTTAAAATGGGCAAGGAGGAGGCAGGAACCAGCTGCAGAGTCAAAATAACGTTTAATGAAAACTTAAAAAGACATAAACAAACATACGGCAGCTGCAGCTCGGCTTTATCCCTCTCCTCGACCAATTAGCCCGATTAGGGGCTGGCTGTGTTCACTCAAAGCCCGGCCAAACACTCCTCCTCATCACACTCCTCCCTCCTTTGCCTCAGGCCGGGGAACCCCTGTTATGACATACACTCCCCTCCCCTCCTTTTCAAAGGGCTTTACTCTTTTGGTCACGCCTGCCGGCAGGCTTTACCCGCCTTTTGAGACCTAGGAGGGAGACAAAGAGAGGGAAAAGAGGAGAGGGAAAGAGCGAGGCAAGTGAGAGAGAGAGAGAAGAAAGAGAACAAAAATTGCTCGTCGGTTCCCAGACAAGCCGTCACCTGGTCCTCAACCACTCCTCCACCCTCTGGCAGATGACAGCCACACCTCCCTGGGCGGACCGGAGCGAGTCCTCCGACCCCTGGCAGATGAAACACCCCTCCACGTTCTGGAGGCCGGGAGCATGCCTCTCCACCCCTGGCAGCAGCTCCAATGCTCCAGGCGGTTGGCAGAAACTCCTATATCCCCCGGCGGACGGCCGCGGCAGCTCCTTTGGGCAGACGGCAGTGGCGAGGATTCCACGACAGCTCAACCCTCCTCCCTCCCAGGTTTCAACACCAATGTAACAATATAAATGTGGCATGGAATATTGTCCTGCTGGAAAAACCAATCATCAGTGTTGGGGAAAATTGTCAGAGCAGAAGGAGTTTTCTTCCAGGATAACCTTGTACGTGGCTTGATTCATGCGTCCTCCACAGCCTTGCTGAAGTACCCCCAGATCATCACCGATCCTCCACCAAATTTCACAGTGGGTGCGAGACACTGTGTCTTGTAGGCCTCTCCAGGTCTCCGTCTAACCATTAGACATCCAGGTGTTAGGCAAAGCTGAAAATTGGACTCATCAGAGAAGATGACCTTACTCCAGTCCTCTACAGTCCAATCCTTATGGTCTTCTGCAAACCCCAGCCTGGCTCTGCTTTGCCTCTTTTTGATGAAGGGCTTTTTTCTAGCTTTGCACGACTTCAGCCCTGCCCCTAGGAACCTGTATCAAACCATACTTGCCGTGCACTTCACCCCAGTAGCTGTTTGCCATTATTTTTGTAGGTCACTTGATGTCAACCTACTGTTGTTGAGTGACATTCAAATTTGTTGAGTTGACAGTCATCCCGGTCAGTGGAGAGTCATTTTGCCCTCTGCCAGTATGTAGCTTTGTTGTCTGCAGCTTGACCTTGTTCTTATGAACCACCGTCTTTGGGGATGTTTTAATTTTAAGGATGGAAGCAACCTGACCCTGGCTGTATCCCTCTGCCAGTAAAGCCAGGATTGAACCCTTCTTTTCCTCACTGAAAATGTTTCTTTCCAACTCTTTTGGCATGGTCAATAGTTCATTTAGTTTATTCCAATTACTTCTGAGGAACCATTAGCACTGTTTTTAACATCCCAATGGTCTTATTGCAAGAGGATCTTGATGACCACAGCAATGGTTTTTATACTTTTCTCATTAAATAAGATTTGGCTGAGGTGATCACCTAATCAGTGTTTCATTGAGTAGAAAGAGGTGTGATTGTGCTGGAATTCAATTATTATTATCTGCTTTTGACGTTGAAATGTAAATGGGTAGTAGCACAACACTTGCGCACATATTATATGCCAGTAATAATAACGGCAATGTGTACATGCAACGTGAAACCGGGGGAAGAGGCCAAATAAATTCAGTAAGCCGATCTGTATTTGGTCAATTTGCTAAACAATATTGGATTACGTGCATATATTGTAAAACCGGTGCTCAGGTTCCTCTCAAGTTTTTTTTTTTCACCACTAAATATCATTGAAAGAAGTTTTGTCCTTCTACAGTCACATTAACGTGATCACTTGGGGCTTTAAGACTTTAAGGAATTATTTTCTATAAAGCTGCTTTAAAACAGCATGTACTGTGAAGAGTGTTGTGCAAATACAAATGACTTTTTTGAGAGCAGACAAACCTATTTTTCTCAAGAAAAACAAGAAAATTGTGAGTTCATATGAGTTTTGCAGTGCTATTGTTTTAGTTATTTTATAATAGAGCTCTGCTTTTTGTTGCCAATGTCAGACATTTATGATTTAAAAGACTGAATCCTTGAATGAGTTTTAGGGAAACATTTGTGGCCGCTGTTTTATGTTGTTGTTTTTTTTTAATCATATTGTGAGGGTTTGTACTGTATTGTATCGTGAGGTGAGGCTTTGTGTATCATTACATACATAATATACATATATATATATATATAAACAGGGTTGGGGAGTAACGGAATACATGTAATGGGATTACGTATTTAAAATACAAAATAAAAGTAACTGTATTCCACTACAGTTACAACTGATATAATACCTAATTAGAATACAGTTACATTCAAAAAGCATTTTGATTACTGAAGAGATTACTTTGCATTTTATTGTCATTTGTTACATTTAATATTTAGTCCTTTCAGATGGAAAAATGTATCCATATAAATTATGTGATCCAAAGTGCATTTGAACAGTGGTGAAACACTTTCTTATGATGTGTTATATTCATATGAGCAGATAGAGAAGTAAGTTTGGAGTAGAAGAAATAGAAATAAAACTTGTGTCAACTTTACGCTATGCTAAAATGCTATTTCTAACCATTTTACATGCACACGTTACCAGACACGATCATATTTTTTTGTCTTGGCAGTATTTATAGTCAAAACAAGTGGAAAAATCTACCAGTGCTGAAGAAGTAATCCAAAGTATTTAGAATGCTTTACAGACCTTGAGTAATCTAACAGAATACATTACAAACTACATTTCACAGCATGTATTCTGTAATCTGTAGTTGAACACATTTCAAAAGTAACCCTCCCAACCCTGTCTATATATATATATATATATATATATATATATATATATATATATATATATATATATATATATATTTTAAAAGTCCCTTTTTCAGGACACTGTATTTTAAAGATAATTTTGTAAAAATCCAACTTTACAGATCTTTATTGTAAAGGGTTTAAACAATGTATTCAATGCTTGTTCAATGAACCACAAACAATTAATGAACATGCACCTGTGGAATGGTTGTTAAGACACTAACAGGATACAGATGTTAGACAACTAAGGTCACAGTTATACAATCCTATAAAATCACCTTTCTACTGACTCTGAAAAACACCAAAAGAAAGATGCCCAGGGTCCTTGCCCATCTGCGTGAATGTGCCTTAAGCATGCTGCATGGAGGCATGAGGACTGCAGATGTGGCCAGGGCACTAAATTGCAATGTCCGTACTGCTCGTTCTGTGTGTGATTTCCTGCAAGACAGGAATGTTAGTGTTCTGCCATGGCAAGCAAAGAGCCCGGATCTCAATCCCATTGAGCACGTCTGGGACCTGTTAGATCAGAGGGCGAGGGCTAGGGGCTATTCCCCCCAGAAATGTGTGGGAACTTGCAAGTGCCTTGGTGGAAGAGTGGGGTAACATCTCACAACAAGAACTGGCAAAATCTGGTGCAGTCCATGAGGAGGAGATGCACTGCAGTACTTAATGCAGCTGGTGGACACACCAGATACTGACTTTTACTTTTGATTTTGACCCCCCCTTTGTTCAAATTCTAATCCTAAATAACTTATTTTGTGTTAAACTGTTTTTCATGACTAACATCAGAAGGTGGAGAAAAACTAAATAGTGGACAGAAGAAAATAATTTCATACAGTTGCTTGAACTATTGCAATGCAAACATTCTCTTTATACCCGAATGCCTTAAAAAAAAATGAATGCCTCTTGTTAAATCACATCTCATGTTACAGCAGAAATGCTTGTGAACTGAAAACTTGCGCAGCAGCGGAGCATTTTGGGAATAAACTGACAGTTTAGTAGCTGTTCTTCAGGGCTTTATCTCCTGTGTCAATTAGAGTTTGTGGTTCTTATCAGGGGGAAACACACACACAGAATTGGGGGAAATGAAGCATGAAATGGAGAAATTGAAAATTTTTAAGTTAACGGCGATACCAGATAATGAGATGAGACACAAAATTACATTTGGACTCCTTCTGAAGCACCGGTTGGTTTCTGCTGCTGTTTGTCATTATTTTGCTGTGGGTAATTTGATTTCAAGCAGTTGTCCTGGCACAGGTCAGAGCTGCAGAGAAGTCATTAGGTCAGTGAGAGTCAGGCATTCACACTTGAAATATGAATATGGCTGTTTTTAAATACACTGAATAGTATAAACTCTAGTTTTTTGGAGCCGTGGAGTAACGGTTAATATAGACTATAAACATCATTGTTATTAACATCAAATTATTTACCCAAAGACAAAAGTTATTAATTAAATCTTATTAATTACATGTAATTATTAATGACCTCTTCTAGAAGCCCATTTTTGGCACTCAATAATAATTTGAGAAATTAATAAACTGAGATATTGATAAAACAAAGAAAAAAATGACAAAAATATCTATATTTACATAAGATTTAGATTTTAAAAATGAATAATAATGTTTAATAATATATGTAATTATTATTACATTTATTTATATGTAAACATATTACAATAATTATGTAAATATTGTTTACATTTTATATATTGTACATACGTATATATGAAAATGTTATTTTATACACATTATAAAATATATAATAATAATATATAATAATGTTTTTTACATTTACATTATGAATTATAAATATTATATTATAATTAATAAATGCAATTATCAACCATTTGCAAATAAAAATAAAAATGTATATTTAATATTTTTTTTAATCTTATAAAATTTGAATAATATATAAAAAATTATAAAATAATTTTCTTTTATTTTTATTATATTTTGTTTTGAAGTTTTTGATTACCACATAGTTGATTTTGTAATATTTTTATTCTACATTTTCAAACATTTCATTATTCACTGGTGTTTTAATTGATCTATTTCTCAAATGATTGTTAAGTGGAACAAATGGGCCAGTCTTCAACCTGAGAGTTGAAAGGCAGTGATGTGTTTGAATAATTCAAATGTTTAACAGAGCAGATCTCTCTTCTACACATACTTTAAGTTCTGCGATCGGTTTGAAGGCAAGATGAAGTATTTACTATCTACTGATCTTCAAGCTTAGTCAGAAGACTAGAAACTAAATCTATTAAGAAGTCTGTTTGTTGAGAGAGCATGTATAAAGGTAGAATATAGGCATTCTCTTCTACACGACATATGAGAAAGGTCTGTGACTCTTTGATAGTTCCTTGCGTTCTTCTGTCATCTATTATTTCCTCTTTACAGTACGTGTTTTAAATGGCTTTGAAATCATCCCCACAGCATATGCACGCATGCTGAGAGCTTTTAGATGTGTTTTTACACGGCAGGGGATCAGTAGACGAGGTAAAGCAAGGGTTTCCGTCCCCCGGAGGTACAGCTGTAGAACAGATAACTGCAGTCAGATGAGCTCATCCCTCACGAGACAAAATCGAATAGCTTCAAAGAGCTCAGACGCCAATAACACGAGATGTCCATCAAAGACACAGCCTGTCTGTCCCCTGGTATCCGTCAGGGACCACACACATGATCTCATACACACACATGCACACATACACACACTTACACAGCTCTGAAAAAAAAAGTGAGAAAGAACGAAAGAAAGACATTTTTGTATCTATGATCAGGGTTTTCAATCCGTGAGTCTGCAAAGCCACTGCAAGGAGCCCATGAACTGATATATTAATCATGTAATATTTCATGATCATTTAATATTCGTTTATATTAAATGTATTTCAATAATAAATCTTTGTATGTATATTATGAATTTTCCTGGAAAAAGATCTAAAAATCCTTAAAACAAGATTAATTTGATTTATCTTGTTTTAGAAACATCACTGAATAAGATATTTAGGGTTTTCAGAGAATGTAATTTTAACATGTGTATTTTGTCTTTTTATAGTCAAAACAATTGGAAAAAATCTAACAGTGCTGAAGAAGTAATCCAAAGTATTTAGAATACATTACTGACCTTGAGTAATCTAACGAAATACATTACAAATGACATTTTAAAGCATGTATTCTGTAATCTTGTACATTTGAAAAGTAACCCTCCCAACCCTATATATATATATATATATATATGGTAAATGGTCTGCACATACTGTATATAGCGCTTTATTTAACATTAGAGGTTACCAAAGCGCTTTACACTGTGTCCCAATAACCCATTCACACAAACATTCATACACCAATGGCCAAGAGATGCCATGCTAGGCGCTAGCCTGCCATTGGGAGCAACTTGGGGTTCAGTGTCTTGCCCAAGGACACTTCAGCAAGTGGAGTCGTGTGTGCCATGAATCGAACCGCCAACCCTGCGATTGGCAGCCGACCCGCTCTACCACCTGAGCCACAGCTGCACAGCAGCTCTCTCTCTCTCTCTCTCTCTCTCTATATATATATATATATATATATATATATATATACACACACTGTAATGTACATTATCTCATCATGATAAGCATTTGACTATATAATAATGCTAAAAAATGTGTTAATGTTGATAAAGGTAAAGATTCCCAAAAAAAAAAATTCAAACCTGTAAGACTTTTTTTCCCCTTGGAACTAAAAAAATAAATAAAAAATTCTCAGACTGATTGCCTCAGTCACCATTCATTTTCATTGGATCTTTTTCCACACAATGAAAGTGAATGGTGATGGAGACTGTCATTCTAATTAATATCTCCTTTTGTGTTCCACAAAAAAAGGAAAATTCACAAGGGTTTGGAACAACATGAGGCTGAATAAATGAAACAGTTTTCATTTTTGGGTTAACGTTTCCTTTACTGATAGATACTATGTAGCGCTGCTGAGAGAATCTAGTTTTTATATTTGGGGTCTCTGGATCTGTAAAGGTAAAAAACTACAGAAATAGCATACATTTTGGGGTCAAATAAAGCTCCAGCAGAGGTCTCATGTTATTAAAATGTCTCTCACATGACAGTGGCTTTGGGAAACCTTTCCTTTGTGCTTTAAAACTGTTTATCATGTTCAGTGTAAATATATAATTCACTAAGTAAAGTGGCAAGACAGTTTCAGACTGCTATTTTTTTTTTCCTCTGTAAATTTGCTGGCATTTGTGATTAATTATTAAAATTAAACATTTGTTAGTTGGCTTTAATGGGAAGACGTTGTCACAGATTGCATATTAATGTCTGAATTCCAGTAATGGAGAATAAATTAACATATGCTAAATGTCACGGTCTTTCTGTCTCTCTGTCTCACACGGCTGTCTGAGTCATAATCATTTTATGGTCTGCTTCTAAGTAAAACATTTGTTTTACATATTAAAGTTAGTGATTTTTCATGCATTGTTTTCTGTGATTTTTATAGAAATAACTCCATCGCTATTCTAGATGATAGACAGCAGGACATACTGTATGCTGTTTACAAAAGTGCAGTCACAGATGTGCACGCACACACATTTATTAGCCTATATAGAGCAGCATAAGTATGCAATACAATCATCTTCTAACTGTAATAGGATTGTCTGGCTAAATTGGGGTAATCTGAGTGTTTTATGATAGTCTGACTATAATTGTATCATATGACTCACTGTATTGATATTTTCTGACAGTATTGGGGTCATCTGACTGTTGGGCCATCTAAGTGTACAATTCCTGTCAGACATTTCTGAATGTATTAGAATCAGATAATTGCATTAAGATTATCTTGATGTGACAATGAGAATGATCTCATGAACTTTAAACAGCTTTATTATGAGTTATGTCCATTAGCCAGGAACATACAAGAATATTCCTCCTAATATAGCACCGAACATGATTTTCAACAACCAGCCAGACCATCTACCAACCTGGAGCTAATTTAAAGATATTAAAAGATGACATTCAGTTCATTCTGCAGAGATAATGAGTTCTCAAGACTAACTGGCTTCCACTATTCAATGCAATAGAAAAAAAATGTAATGGAAATGATTGAGTGTTCGATCCGTGCTGAACCCCTCTGGTGCTGCTGTGTTAGTCTCAGTGTGAATGAGAGAGAGAGAGAGAGAGAGAGAGAGAGAGAGAGAGAGCTGATGACATAATCAATGTATGTTTATGTTGATGATATTGTAATATTTTAATTTCCCAAATTGATAGGCTGGATCGGGTTTGAATTGAACTCGATGAAAAGAAAATGATCTGTTTCTGTAGAAACTCAATTGAGCAGCATGAATGAATGACAGGCGCTGGTTTGAATTAGTAAATTATTGCTGACATTATTTCCTTTGAATTGCTCAGTGATACAATACTGAGAGAGAATGATTCAGATTTGGCAAGTTTATTGTTACATGGTCTGATGCAGGTTTGTTATAGATCACAGACTCTTGGACTGCACCTCATTGAAAACAGTGTAAATAATAAATGTACAGATTTATTGTACTTAATCTTTGAAAGTAATGTAACATCTGATGAATCAAATAGTGTTGGGCCCTTTTACCTGCAGGACACTATTAAGAATCATCTATTGCATCATCTAGCTGAATCAGAATCTATTGGCTGCATCAGAATTGTCAAATTGTATCAGAATCATCTAGCTGTTTTAGAATCATCTAGCTGTTTTAGAATCATCTAGCTGTTTTAGAATCTTCTAGCTGTTTTAGAATCGTCTAGCTGTTTTAGAATCGTCTAGCTGTTTTAGAATCGTCTAACTGTTTTAGAATCGTGTAGCTGTTTCAGAATCGTCTAGCTGTTTTAGAATCGTCTAGCTGTTTCAGAATCGTGTAGCTGTTTTAGAATCGTGTAGCTGTTTCAGAATCGTGTAGCTGTTTCAGAATCGTGTAGCTGTTTTAGAATCGTGTAGCTGTTTCAGAATCGTGTAGCTGTTTTAGAATCGTCTAGCTGTTTCAGAATCGTGTAGCTGTTTCAGAATCGTGTAGCTGTTTCAGAATCGTGTAGCTGTTTTAGAATCGTGTAGCTGTTTTAGAATCGTGTAGCTGTTTCAGAATCGTGTAGCTGTTTCAGAATCGTGTAGCTGTTTTAGAATCGTGTAGCTGTTTCAGAATCGTGTAGCTGTTTTAGAATCGTCTAGCTGTTTCAGAATCGTGTAGCTGTTTAAGAATCATCTAGCTGTTTTAGAATCATGTAGCTGTTTTAGAATCATCTAGCTGTTTCAGAATCATGTAGCTGTTTTAGAATCATCTAGCTGTTTCAGAATCGTGTAGCTGTTTCAGAATCATGTAGCTGTTTTAGAATCGTCTAGCTGTTTCAGAATCGTCTAGCTGTTTCAGAATCATGTAGCTGTTTTAGAATCGTCTAGCTGTTTCAGAATCGTGTAGCTGTTTCAGAATCGTGTAGCTGTTTTAGAATCGTCTAGCTGTTTCAGAATCGTGTAGCTGTTTTAGAATCGTCTAGCTGTTTCAGAATCGTGTAGCTGTTTAAGAATCATCTAGCTGTTTTAGAATCATGTAGCTGTTTTAGAATCATCTAGCTGTTTCAGAATCATGTAGCTGTTTTAGAATCATCTAGCTGTTTCAGAATCGTCTAGCTGTTTTAGAATCGTCTAGCTGTTTCAGAATCATGTAGCTGTTTTAGAATCGTCTAGCTGTTTTAGAATCATCTAGCTGTTTCAGAATCATCTAGCTGTTTTAGAATCGTCTAGCTGTTTCAGAATCATGTAGCTGTTTTAGAATCGTCTAGCTGTTTTAGAATCATCTAGCTGTTTTAGAATCGTCTAGCTGTTTTAGAATCATCTAGCTGTTTTAGAATCGTCTAGCTGTTTTAGAATCGTGTAGCTGTTTTAGAATCATCTAGCTGTTTTAGAATCGTCTAGCTGTTTTAGAATCATCTAGCTGTTTTAGAATCGTCTAGCTGTTTTAGAATCATCTAGCTGTTTTAGAATCGTCTAGCTGTTTTAGAATCATCTAGCTGTTTTAGAATCATCTAGCTGTTTTAGAATCGTCTAGCTGTTTTAGAATCATCTAGCTGTTTTAGAATCGTCTAGCTGTTTTAGAATCATCTAGCTGTTTTAGAATCGTCTAGCTGTTTTAGAATCGTGTAGCTGTTTTAGAATCGTGTAGCTGTTTTAGAATCATCTAGCTGTTTTAGAATCGTCTAGCTGTTTTAGAATCATCTAGCTGTTTTAGAATCGTCTAGCTGTTTTAGAATCATGTAGCTGTTTTAGAATCGTGTAGCTGTTTAAGAATCGTCTAGCTGTTTTAGAATCATCTAGCTGTTTTAGAATCATCTAGCTGTTTTAGAATCGTCTAGCTGTTTTAGAATCATCTAGCTGTTTTAGAATCGTCTAGCTGTTTTAGAATCATCTAGCTGTTTTAGAATCGTCTAGCTGTTTTAGAATCGTGTAGCTGTTTTAGAATCGTGTAGCTGTTTTAGAATCATCTAGCTGTTTTAGAATCGTCTAGCTGTTTTAGAATCATCTAGCTGTTTTAGAATCGTCTAGCTGTTTTAGAATCATGTAGCTGTTTTAGAATCATGTAGCTGTTTAAGAATCGTCTAGCTGTTTTAGAATCATCTAGCTGTTTTAGAATCGTGTAGCTGTTTTAGAATCGTGTAGCTGTTTTAGAATCGTGTAGCTGTTTTAGAATCGTCTAGCTGTTTTAGAATCGTCTAGCTGTTTTAGAATCATGTAGCTGTTTTAGAATCATGTAGCTGTTTAAGAATCGTCTAGCTGTTTTAGAATCATCTAGCTGTTTTAGAATCGTGTAGCTGTTTTAGAATCGTGTAGCTGTTTTAGAATCGTCTAGCTGTTTTAGAATCGTGTAGCTGTTTTAGAATCGTCTAGCTGTTTTAGAATCATCTAGCTGTTTTAGAATCGTCTAGCTGTTTTAGAATCATCTAGCTGTTTTAGAATCGTCTAGCTGTTTTAGAATAATCTAGCTGTTTTAGAATCGTGTAGCTGTTTTAGAATCATCTAGCTGTTGCAGAATTGTCTAGATTGATCATTATTATCTGGTTGTTTGTGAATCTCCTAGCTGTTTCATAATAATCCAGATTGATCATTATCATCTGGCAGTTTCAGAATCATATAGATTGATCATAATCGTCTGGATGTATCAGAATTGTCTGGCTGTATTGCATTGTTGTAATTAGATCATTTCACTATATCAAGATCGGGTGGTCTTTCTATCTGACACTCTTAAGCAGCAATAAGGACGTCCAGCTATTCTCTGGGCATCAGAGAAACGAGCCCCCTGACGTCTGATTAAGTATTTCATAAATGCTGCATGGGGAGCTGATGGGTGTAATTGGCCACACCATCCATCCTGCCTGTCAGCACTAACTACCTCCTGCGGCAGACAGCGCTACACACTTCCACGGCACTTTTAGTTATTGTTTCTTTTTTGTTCTTTTAAACAAACTCAAAAGTAATATTATATTTGTATTACATGAAATTATTCATTTATGTTTGAAATGCCACCTACAGATACTTATATTTATTGTATTGTATTTAGTATATTGTATTTTTTTGTTATATTTTTATATTTTAATTGGATTATATTTATAATTTTAACATATTAAATGAATGCCCCTTTTATTGATTTCATTTCCCAAATAAGCGCTAATTTACCCAATATATTATAAATATATTTAAAATTCTGATGTAAATATTTATTTTTATGAAACAATGCTAATTTTGGTGCTTTAGGCAAAATGTAAATGTGTTTTGATCGCTGTGATAATTGTTTTAACAGTATTTAACTTTTTAATGCTTTCCCACAAAATTTGTCATGTTGGATAAATTCATTTTTCTGTTTTGTGATGGTGTTCAATTTCTTTGAATTGCAGTTCAGTAAATTCCTTTTCCTGTCACTCCGATTAAAATCCTAGTTCAATCTTAACTCAGTTTAACATCCTGTAGGTATAGCCAATTTATTTCACATTCAAACTTGTGAACTGGAAGGGAGCCAATTTTGAATTCTGAATTTTACTCAACCCTGACATACAGAGCTTAAAAAATGAAATTCTGCAATTGTGAGGATGAGGATGGTCCGGTAATGATGAGGAAATTCTACTCAGAAGACAGAAAATATTCTGAGATCTTTCTTACTTGTCTTGCACACCCACAAAAGCTTCCTGACTGTTTCTTAAGCATTTGGGTCGTGACAAAATCCGGCACTGTGTGAATGTTCAGACCAGCATTTCTGAAAAGCAAATACTTCAGACTAATCTTATATAATCTTCACATGGCCACACACACCAGTCTGCGCTCTCAAACAAGATCAATATGCATTTCTCAAAATAAACAATTCATGCTATGCACATTTGAGGCTGAAGATCTAAAAATGATCCCTATTTTCAGCGTATATCAGTAGATAGGACTAGAACTGAACAAGGCCAGAATAGTTCTGTTCACGGATCGTTAAAGCTGTTGATTAAGGTCTACAATGAAGAACCTGACTTTCAGAAACCTCCAGGAAATGTGCTGCAGTGAGTCGACTCTTGTGCACATCAGCAGAATACAGGTGTCAGTCCTGATTGGAGTGCTACATTAAATGTGGTTATGTTCACACACTGCTTCAGAGTGATAACAGCATTTTTACATTGAAGTGACTTTTTTTTTTTTTTAGGACTCAGCTGAATTTGAGAGAAAGTTTAGATGCTCTGTGCTGAATGAAGAATGTATATGTTCTTCTAAATAAACCCATTAACAGGCCCAGATGGAATCTGTGTGTGCAGAACTCTGCAGAAAACTCCACAGATTTCCGCAGGATTTGCAACATCTGTCATGCATAAACATTCTATGCATTCCCCACCCCTTGCATATGGTAAATGGTCTGCACTTATGTAGCATCTTTTTAAGCCTTGACGGTTTTCAAAGCACTTTACACAGCGTCTCATTCACCCATTCACACACACATTCATACACCAATGGCGGTAGAGCTGCTATGTAAGGCGCTAGCCTGCCATTGGGAGCAACTTGGTGTTCAGTGTCTAGCCCAAGGACACTTCGGCAAGTGGAGTGGTGTGGGCCAGGAATCGAACCACCAACCCTGCAATTAGTGGCCGAGCCCCTCTACCACCTGAGCCACAGCCGCCCATATTTGTTTATTAAATATTTTGGCTGATTTCACGATTCTTTCAGCTACAAATAAGTAGGACTTGGTAAAAATATAGATTTTCTGATGCTTCACTATCTTCATTTGAACTCGATATAGATTCCTAAAATTCTAAGACCGATCTTTTACTCTGTGCGCAACCCTCTACTACAATGAGAGAAAATCATTCGCATTTGCAACCACATTTCACGCTAGCAACTAAAATGTCTTAGCGACTGGCTTTTTACTCAACGGTGACTGGGTAGTATAGTGGGGAAGAAGTTATTAGCACCATGTTGAGAGTAAAAGTTTGGTTCGACTCATTCTCTGTGTCTCCAAACGCAATCCATATGTCACTGAATGATGTCACTTTTAATACCCTTTCTGTTCTTTACGGTCAGTTGTTGATCAAAAACAACAAATATGAACTTATGAGGTAAAGTAAATTCCAGTACTTACTGGTTAATGTGTGCTTGTTTACAAAGAGACGGTACCGGTTTTGAGCACATGCCAGTATATTCTACTTTGAAGTTTCCATTCCGGGCCTGAATTTCTGTTTATGTTTTGGTCTGTGTGATCCCGCCCACTGCCCAATCACCAATAGTATTTGGACACCTACGGGTTGCCAGAACATGTTTGCAGGCAAACAACACTGAGTGCTGCAGCCATGGAAGCCAGCAAACGATCTGGATCAGAAATAACAGATTCAACCCGACATAAAAAGCCACGCCATCCGTCTAAAATCCACCATGACCAGAGTCGTAGTAAAACAAGGATAAATGTTGACGATGCCTTTGGAAGATGGAGACAGCTTAAAGCCCAGAAATCCTTTAAAGCGGACCCTGTTGCGTGTCCTCATTCTGGCAACCCGCATGAGCTTCGAGTCTGGGGCGGGTCAGACAACTCTCCATTATTTTGAATTTGGACTGCAGTACCCATTTCAAAACGCTTGTTGTCAATCTTACATATGGCACCTTTAAATGTTGTTTTCAAATCAATTACACAAATAAGTAAGTTTCTAGTTTGATATGTTGACATATGTGTAAAAAAATCTGTTCAATTGAATGCGGTCACCCGAGATCCACATGGTTTTGGACAGTCATGTTAATGTGCTCATGGTTGTGACATAACCGTGACATTTTTTAAATTAACTGTTTTTACAGCTTAGTTTCAATAAATGATCTACAGTGCACTGGGGAGAAAGCTTTGCACTGTGAACATTAAGAGATCATACAGGAATAGATTTTCAAGAGAGGAAAGAAAATCCTATTTTCCATATGATATGACATATGAATGACTTCGGAATTACCTGAAATCACAGCTAAAACAAAGTGAAAAAACAATGCTCTGTACCATTAACCTCTTCAATTCAGCATCTGGTTCACACATCTAGCTTGTGAAAAGTACATTTTTCACAACTTAACTGTATTTTACACGGATAGCTTAAAATCTGATTCTTTTATTTTTACCTTTAGCCTTGTAGTTGGTGATTTGTAATAAAACAGTTACCTGTTTACTTCAAATATAAAAGCTTTTAGCTTGTTTGTCAGTCTAGTTGCCTTGAGGGTCACGCACACAGATGGAATTTTGTACAGTGATTTATGTTGCATTGATAGATAGAGCCGTACACACCTATCACTGCTATGAGCCGCTACTGACCTCTCGGAACTTATCAAAGCTTATCAGAGCCAGATTTCACCAGCTCACACTTAATAAACCAGCGGCTATCTGCGCACACACACATTGAGTTGCGTTCAGGTTGAGCTGGAGAGGAGAAAAGGTGCCGTCTTTCATTCTCTGAGAAGGCGAGACAAAATGTATACAATAGGTACTTTGAAACCATAGATTTCATAATACAAATATTTATTGTACTAAACACATTTGAAAAGATGATGTAATAATCTTATATGCTTATTGATTTAAGGACAGGTTTTGAAGGACTGAAGACAAAATGTATTCACTTTCATACTGTAAGCGATTTGTTGTATGTCACTTATCTATGATACTGTAAACACTACATGAATTAAAAAAAATAAAAATAAAAGGGCGACATGATTACAGAAATCAAAAGACCTATGGGTACGAGGCCGGGTCGGTTGACGCTGGAGGCGATTTGGGGACTCCATTGGGTACAGCTCCGCCGGGTAATCCCCGCGGACCGCCCATTCCCCAGCATGCTCGTTTGCACCGGTCGAGTTCTGGGATGAGACAAGCAGCTCGCATCAGTGACAGCTTAATGTCTCTTTCAGAGCTTGCGAGCAGGATGAGGTTTCGATAGCAGCATCGGAGAGAGTGTTGGTGATGTCAAACGCCAAGGACTCGACTGGGCTGCTACCTTCGGGTGTGCCCGCCTCCGGTCCCTTTCTTCCCGGAAGTACACGCCGAACTGACAAGGTCGTGGGGGACACCTTTCTCTGTCTGAACCCGACTTCCCAGTTCGTCCGCTCTCACTACACTCGGGCTGAGGAATATACGGAGATTCCTCTGGTGGATAAGGCTGTTGCAGTGCACCTGTGCCTGCAAAACTGCGGCATCTGGCTGAATCACCCGGCATTCCCCTCCAGGGCTGTAGGACTACATTGTCTCTCATGGCCAAAGCCTACAGTGCTGTGGGACACGCCACCTGCGCCCTGCATTTCATGGCCTTCCTGCAAGTACACCTGGTCAAGGCACTGAAAGAGCGGCACGAGGGTAGGGCCTTGGACCTGCGAGTTCTGAACCAGGCTTTGCACAGACTCCTGTTCAAGATGCTCCGTCATCAAGATTGGTTCACGGCAGTAGACCTGAAGGATGTGCACTTCCACGTCTTGGTTCTACCTCGATACAGACCCTTCTTACGGTTTGCCTTCGAGGGCCGGTTGGATCAGTACAAGGTCCTACCCTTCGGTCGGCCCCTGTCGCCTCAAGGCTTTACGAAAGTGGCGGAGGCAGCCCTTGCCCCGTTAAGGGACGTGAGCATTCGCATCCGCAACTACCTCGATGTTTGGTTGATTCTAGTTCACACTCTAGATTTGTTGTGTGCGCACAGGGACCCAGTGCTTGAGCACCTCAGCCAGTTGGGGCTTCGGGTCAATTGAGATAAGAGCAAGCTCTCCCCAGTTCAGAGCATCTCTTTTCTTGTGATGGAGTTAGACTCACACCTCACGAGTGAGTGCACGCAGTCGGTGCTAAACTGCCTGAAGTCCTTTAGGCGGAGTACAGCGGTCCCACTTAAATAGTTTCAGAGGCTCCTGGGGCATATGAAGTCCTCGGCAGTGGCCGCTCCCCTCGGGTTCATACATATGAGACCACTCCAGCACTGGCTTCAGACTCTTTTATAAAATGCATTGGGGGAGGCTAAGTGTTGACCAAGTACACCTGCTATTTCACACGCAGCTGCTTGCTTGCACCTGCATCGGCTGTTATGTAACACAGTTCTGCTAGTTGTGGCATTTTGTATAGGGACTTCTACTGTCACTGCATCGTCACAACGTCGAGTGAGTGATAGATGGGGAATGTCTTGGTTACTATCGTAACCTCCGTTCACTGATGGAGATGATCTGTCCCTCTTGCCACAATGCTGTACTTCCCACTGAAATATCCACAAAACGAGTGATTTGCAGTAAATGAGTGGTTGCGAGCCAGCTCATCTTATACCCGTATGTCCGAGGGGGTGGCATGCAAATTCCACCTAGCAATTTCCATTGGCTTTTTCTCAAAGATCAGAGGTGTTTGGGGCTCCCAAGAGGGACCCCTAGTGTCACTACATTGACACAACGTCTCATTCCCTCCATCAGGGGACGGAGGTTACAACAGTAACCAAGACGATTTCTCTCCCTATTTATCCTGTTTTTTTATCCTGCATCGGATTCATTTGACAGATGGAGATGTCAGTCAGACTGCGTTCCTTTGTTATGCAGATAACTCTGAGAGGGGGAGCGTTTAGGCCATGGATGTCAAACACTCTTTATGTTTCCTGAATATGTGACCTGATGCTCAACTCTCCTCATGCGTTCTCTTTCCATTACCAATGCCAGAGCTTATTTAAGACTGTTAAATGGACAAAACCATAACAGTTTTTAAGCTGTTTTAAGCTGTAAGCGATTTTACACGGATAGCTTAAAATCTGATTCTTTTATTTTTACCTTTAGCCTTGTAGTTGGTGATTTGTAATAAAACAGTTACCTGTTTACTTCAAATATAAAAGCTTTTAGCTTGTTTGTCAGTCTAGTTGCCTTGAGGGTCACGCACACAGATGGAATTTTGTACAGTGATTTATGTTGCATTGATAGATAGAGCCGTACACACGTATCACTGCATGAGCCGCTACTGACCTCTCGGAACTTATCAAAGCTTATCAGAGCCAGATTTCACCAGCTCACACTTAATAAACCAGCGGCTATCTGTGCACACACACATTGAGTTGCGTTCAGGTTGAGCTGGAGAGGAGAAAAGGTGCCGTCTTTCATTCTCTGAAAAGGCGAGACAAAATGTATACAATAGGTACTTTGAAACCATAGATTTCATAATACAAATATTTATTGTACTAAATTCATTTGAAAAGATGAAGTAATAATCTGATACACTTATTGATTTAAGGACAGGTTTTGAAGGACTGAAGACAAAATGTTTTCAGTTTCATACTGTAAGCGATTTGTTGTAAGTTTTAAAGAGATTTTACGAGTTGGCTCATATTTGTACTATTTCAAATATACTTTTACTCCCATATTTAAAAAATAAACGAACCAAAAACAAAGTTTTTATGATTTTTTTTGTACGTTTAAACCCAAACCCTAAACCTAAGCATTATATTAATAGAAAAATAACTTGTGTGTTGCACAATTAGAGAGAAAAAATCTTGGTTTGGAACGAGTAAGGAGAGCGTATATTACAGGTTATTCGATATCTTCTGACTTTGCCATGTCACACAAATTATAAAAAACATGATTTTTTTTGCTCCTTTGAAAGAAATGAGTTTGATGCACTATGTAGAAATATTCTAATGTTCTTAAAGCTCCACGCCAACCATTTATGAAACTAATATGCAAAAATGGCTTGTTTTATGGTCTTTTGGAGGCTTAGCCAGAAAATTTTTAGTTTTCTAAAATGTTAATTTAAATGTAATATTAGACCCTTAAAATAACTTCAATAATTCTGCATATCAAATACTTGCTATATTATTGGGGCTATCATTAAAAAGATTCCACAAATATAATTCTGACAGACTCAGACACGACAGCAACCGTTTCACGTTTTTACCGCTGTTTGTAGTTTAAAATGCAGTTTACAAAATAATAATAATTTTGACCCTTTTGGCTTTCCATAGTCCCATGTTCATTGGTGTAATTATGGCTTTATTGGATTGCCAGGTGTTTATGTTTCATTTAGAAGTTGAAAGATACATTTTTTTTAATAAATGCTGGATTAAAGTAAGATAAACTTAAACTCAGAATAGTCATATTTGTGAATGCTTTTGTCTGATTTGTGAATCAGATCAACTGATATATTAAATGGAATCTGCTCAATAGAACGATTCAATCGCTCAGTTTGGTTGCATGCACTTCAAATTAAATGTTTGACTAAAACAATAATTTATTTATTTATTTATTTTTTTTTTAAATGTATATGCTTTAACTGAAACTGTTCTAGTTCGATTTGTGCAAAGTCGGACTAACAGATAATGCAATTGTAGCTTGACTTCATCCATCCAGCATACAAGTGTAGAGTGGAGGAGGGCGTGGCCGGGCTGGAACAACGCACACCAGGTCCCCAGTCAGCCTGATGGGGCGCGCGAGGTATAAAGGTGGCCGGTGACGGCAGTTTGAGACAGTGAGAGAGAGAATTACAGGCACCTGCTCTGTGTGTTTATGTTTGTGTGTTTTTCATTCAGTTTATTATTAAAACTATTATTTATATTGTCAAGCCGGTTCTCGCCTCCCCCTTCCCGGGTTTTAGCACCAATGTAAAGAGGGTGAAGGGAAATGGGTGCGTTGTTCCTCCTCCGCTCTACAAGATGTTAATCAGATGTTATTTAACATCTTTCCTTCAACTTTTCGATTACACATTGTGTCTTGTATTCTTGGACAAACAGACGAAGACTGTAGCTCGATTTATTATAACTGCACAAATAAACGTACTGAATGATTTTACGATTTAAATTTCAGCCTGTTCCTCAAACAATGCTGTCGTACAACTTCAAAAGATGCACACAAATCATACGCACTACTTCATGGTGGTTGTTTTTTATACAACTGTCATTGTATGGAACAGAGCTGTGCAAAAGTGTCCATTTGTGTTCAAAGGAATAAATTAGTAAAGTACGCATCATTTTTGGCTGAACTACTTCTTTAATTCTAAGGGTCAGAGAGAGGGTACAAAATGATGAGTAAACCCAAATTACTAGTATTTGTGCCACAAAGAACCTTGACTAACATTATTCTCAGATAAAATTAAATGCGACAAAAGTGCATAATAAGGCTCCTTTAATGTATGGAGAGCAGCTCTCCCTTTCTCTGTATCTGTCTATTTCTCTCTCTCTTTGTACTGTTTTTGGAGTGGGAGGGGGGGAATCGGACTCATTTGACAGATGGAGATGTCAGTCAGACTGCGTTCCTTTGTTATGCAGAGGTGGAGCGTTTAGGCCATGGATGTCAAACACTCTTTATGTTTCCTGAATATGTGACCTGATGCTCAACTCTCCTCATACGTTCTCTTTCCATCACCAATGCCAGAGCTTATTTAAGACTGTTAAATGGACAAAACCAAAGTGAATGGATTTGAGTGACCCCGGATTGCTCGAGGGCGGCCAATGGAATCGCTGGACGGACTTCAACTCAAGAGCTTGTTGAGTGAACATCTGAGCAGAGATTATAGCCACTCTCTACACTCATGCTAATGCAGCACAGACAGATCAGGGCTCATTTCCATATCAGGATGTGACTGCTGTGTATTATTTTTGTAACATGATGTGCACCGGAGATAAGCGTCATGTTTACAATCTGATGCGTTTAAGGATTTGCGTCCGTTTGGAGGGCTAAATTTAATGCTGTAGAACATTGTAGAGCAATGCTGAGTTGAAGGTTTCAGTTACACTTATTGCAATGGTTCTAGATTTGGCAATGTTTGTGATTTGAACAAACCTCTAATCCTAAGTATAAAGCTTCTTTTGTGTAACAGACTTGATTTTTGAGGATATTGACTTTTCTAAATGATCTGACTTATGTCTTTGACATGGTGGACAGTGAAACAAGTGACAAAGAGTCTTGAGTTGGGCTCATTTGGGCTCATCCCAGAACGCAACCGCAAAGCAATGCCCTGGCAACCATCCATGACAACCTCATGCATCATGGCAGTGAGTTTTGCATGGGCAAGGACCACTCTCTTTTTCTTTATAAAATGTTAAAACCCTGTATTACCATTTTATCATTCATGCATTTCAGAGATTAATGATTTTTACATGATTAAATCCTAGTGACTTGTAACCCCACAGACAGTTTGTGGTGTTACTGGAATGGGGTAAACAGCAAAGACAGCTGCATACATTTCTTTAAAAAGTCTTTTAAACTAACTTGTCAAAGGTCACGTGGAAAATATTCTCTCCTTGTCACAGTATGCTAACAGCATGAAGAGGAAAGGACGCAAATGCTAGAGGACAAAGATGGACATTTATTGAAAAAATAAAAAAGTAAAAACTAAAGTCTCATGGGGAGAGAAAAAACAAGCAAAAACAAACAGACAAAATAACAAATGCAAAAGAATAAACAAGACTGGAAAAACCACGACTAGACAAAGTAGAGACAATGAACTGGCACCAGACAGAGCACACAAGGGAGAATAAGTAGGGAGAGAGATTAGGAGGGGTAACGAGCAGGGCAGGTGAAGACCGTACACTCATTTTCAAACAGGTAATAAGGCAAACGAGAGGGCGGGGTATCAATAAAGACAAGATCAAATTGCACAAGTAAATGAGAAAACACAAGTGCCTGGACTCGGCCAGAGAGAAAATAAACCAATCCATGCGAAGTGGCTGAATCCAGACACAAAACTTCAAACAGACACAGAACACGTACATGTCGGGGCATCAGGCCCCAAAACTAAGGGTAGACACAGACACTTCTACATCGTATCTTTCATGAAATAACAAGATCAAACAGCTTTTTCAGCATTTTTCTGTTATTCTGGCCAAAAAAAATTGTGAAATTAAAATGTATGTGGTTAAGTTGTTAATGTGCATCGAAAGTGTGGCTGCATATTAAACATTTTCATTATATGTTGAAAATGCATGTTCTGATAAAAAAAAAAAAAAGAAGAAGAAAAATTACATAAAACATGTTAAATCTAAAAAAAAATGCCCCCTATTACTTATTGTTTTTCATGAAATTAAATGTGACAACAGCATTTCTGTTTGTGTTTTTATTTTTTATTATTTTGGCCCAAAAAATATTTATGTGGCTGCAGACATTAAATTTTCCATAATATGTTGCATTATATTAACTCATGATAAATAATAAGTAATAGTGGATATTTATTATATAATAAGTAATAGTGGATATTTATTTATATATACTCTGAAAATGCTGTTTACTCGTGTAATTTCATGAACAATAATAAGTAATAGTGGATATTAAAATATATATATATATATATATATATATACACTCACCTAAAGGATTATTAGGAACACCTGTTCAATTTCTCATTAATGCAATTATCTAATCAACCAATCACATGGCAGTTGCTTCAATGCATTTAGGGGTGTGGTCCTGGTCAAGACAATCTCCTGAACTCCAAACTGAATGTCAGAATGGGAAAGAAAGGTGATTTAAGCAATTTTGAGCGTGGCATGGTTGTTGGTGCCAGACGGGCCGGTCTGAGTATTTCACAATCTGCTCAGTTACTGGGATTTTCACGCACAACCATTTCTAGGGTTTACAAAGAATGGTGTGAAAAGGAAAAACATCCAGTATGCGGCAGTCCTGTGGGCTGAAAATGCCTTGTTGATGCTAGAGGTCAGAGGAGAATGGGCCGACTGATTCAAGCTGATAGAAGAGCAACTTTGCCTGAAATAACCACTCATTACAACCGAGGTATGCAGCAAAGCATTTGTGAAGCCACAACACGCACAACCTTGAGGCGGATGGGCTACAACAGCAGAAGACCCCACCGGGTACCACTCATCTCCACTACAAATAGGAAAAAGAGGCTACAATTTGCAAGAGCTCACCAAAATTGGACAGTTGAAGACTGGAAAAATGTTGCCTGGTCTGATGAGTCTCGATTTCTGTTGAGACATTCAGATGGTAGAGTCAGAATTTGGCGTAAACAGAATGAGAACATGGATCCATCATGCCTTGTTACCACTGTGCAGGCTGGTGGTGGTGGTGTAATGGTGTGGGGGATGTTTTCTTGGCACACTTTAGGCCCCTTAGTGCCAATTGGGCATTAGCATTGTTTCTGACCATGTCCATCCCTTTATGGCCACCATGTACCCATCCTCTGATGGCTACTTCCAGCAGGATAATGCACCATGTCACAAAGCTTGAATCATTTCAAATTGGTTTCTTGAACATGACAATGAGTTCACTGTACTAAAATGGCCCCCACAGTCACCAGATCTCAACCCAATAGAGCATCTTTGGGATGTGGTGGAACGGGAGCTTCGTGCCCTGGATGTGCATCCCACAAATCTCCATCAACTGCAAGATGCTATCCTATCAATATGGGCCAACATTTCTAAAGAATGCTTTCAGCACCTTGTTGAATCAATGCCACGTAGAATTAAGGCAGTTCTGAAGGCGAAAGGGGGTCAAACACAGTATTAGTATGGTGTTCCTAATAATCCTTTAGACGAGTGTATAATATCCACTATTACTTATTATTTTTCATGAAATTACACGAGTAAACAGCATTTTCATTGTTTTTCTGTTATTTTGGCAAAAAAAAAGAAATTGTAATTTTTTCTGAGTTTATGTGGATACACCAAAAGTGTAGCTACAGACATACATTTATTTTATATTATATGTTGAAAAGCTATTTTCTGATTTTAAAAAAAAGGAAAAAAAAAGAACATCAAATATGTTAGAAAACATGTTGAAATATAATATAATATATAATAAATACCCAATATTTATGCATGCATCGTGTATTATTTTAGTTATATTACAGAAAGGTGTTAAACCCTCGGCCTAGATTACACATCTGTACACATTGTCCAAGTTATGCAAAGAAATGTATATGCAAATATTGAAATGCATTATTGTGTACTGTTTGGATTATTAGAAATTTGTTTAGTACTTGTGATTAATATAAAGCATTTGAGCAAGCTTATAGATCAAATTATTTTAGATCATGAGAATCAAAAACTCTGTCAAGGGTTTAAACCCATAACTTTCTGATGATTGAGAAATAGTTCAACATCCAAATTTGCATCCAAACTCTCGCCGATATAAAGATGGAAAGAGTTTTTCATGAAGGTGTTCATAATATCTACTAGGCCAGCCACAGAACATTAATGTGAGGACAAAATAACTATAATTTTGAGCCCCTCGTTTGAGAAAAGCCGCTCAGGGCTGCAGCAGTGGCCTCTCTATGATCCAGAGACTCTCTCAAGCGTCTCCCTAAAGTCCTCTCTACTAATGAAACCTCAGAACACCCTCAACATAAAGACCCTGACTTCACTAACAGCCTTTGAATAGGTCTCACCATTTGAGAGCTTCGACATGCTTGAGCAGGGGTGAAATTTCAAAAAGGAAAATCAACTTTTCATCTGGGTGCTGAAGCAAGCCAAGCCTGCATCCTTTTCTGTTTTACTCTCTTTGCTCTTGAGCGCTTAAATAAACTTCGGCTGCAACTGGACGTTGCCTTTGATCTTTGGAGTTTAATAGGATGTTTCTCTGATGCAGGAAACTGTCTAGACTATTGGAAAGGGGAGAGGAAGTTCCACCATATCAGAGAAAAATAGTAAATAATAAATATAGCTTTCTTAAAGTCACATGCTCCATTGTGATTTGGATTGATACTTACAGTAAATATTTAAATCTGGCAGAATTATCAGAAGTAATGCAGGTTTTTAATCATTTTTTTGTTTTAGTTTTAGAGTTTTTAAATATTTTTTTTTTACAATTTTATTTTAGTTTTAGTAATTTAGGGATGCTAAAGTTAATGCATTAACTGATATAATATAAATATTGTTAACAACATAATTTTTTTTAAACTCTTCTAGTGAGAGAACCGGCTTGTCAATATAAATAATAGTTTAAAATAAAACTTAAACAAAAGACAAACACACACATGACGGACATGTCCGTTAACGATCTCTCTCTCCTGCACAATCCACTGCAGTTGGCCTTTATCCCTCACGGAGGCTTGATGAGCCTAATACGGGACCGGGTGTTGAGGATCACGACCCGGCCCCGCCCTCCGCCCTGCCACAGTGATATATTTTGATGTTTTATTTTTCATTCATCAAAAAGATGATACAACATTTATACTGTAGAACATGATGTATTACTTCCATACTGAAATTTAATGAGATGCAACTGGCTGTCAAACATAAATCAAAAGCTACACATAAGCTAAACATATATATTTTGTCAGGCACTTTTTGAGTCTAAATAGATTTACAAATTTCAGAAGTACACCCAAATGACAATAGCCAAATCCTACTGTTCATGTGTTACACTTGCTATAGTTTACTTCCATGTTGCTTCTTCGTTAAATATCAACTTCAAATGTAAATCAAGTCAATCACTGAAACAGCGCCACCTTGAGTTACAAATAGCATGTATAATATGTATGTGTACCAGCATATGGAATACAGATAATACACCATAGTCACACAGAATATCAATCTGATATATAGTACTCATTTATATGAATATAGTACTCATTTGTCTTGTATAAACAAAGAAATACTGATCCTGTGGTATTAAACTTATATACAGTAGATATCATATAATCATAAATATATGATTTATTGGATCACAAAAAAAAAACAACAACACTATTACATATCTTGGGTCTTTAATTACCCTATTCACTTTTGGTATACAAGCTGTTATAAATGTATATTTTTTTATTACACTATTCAGAAGAAACAAGTTGAGGAATACTAATGCAGTGTGGGCACAACTCCCAAAAAATGTATAAGGGACAGGTGTGGAATGAGGTCTTGGGTCACTAAAGACTTGAAGTATGCATTTAAGGGTTAATAAAGTTGGGTTTTAACTGTTTTGAATATGTTGCATATCAAAAACTATAATTAATTGGAGGTCATATTGAAGTCATGATAATATATATTTGAGTTTAGTTTCCAACCTGGTCTCATGGCAAGTCGTAATAATTATGAGATGGCGAAATCGAAAGAAATCGTCAGCTTTTACAAAAACATATGACAATGTGATTTAACCCCTAACCTAAACCTAACTATAAAGTCTGAACCCTTACATAAGCCCTAAATCTAACCATAATTTTAATAGGAAAATAACTATGTCGCAGTGGGGATTTCTTTAAGACTGCAAGGGAAGCTCAGCTTCCCCTATAATGTCAAAAAAAATAATGGTCAAATATGTACTATTGTGTAAACAATTTATTGACTAAAAATGCGTTAGAACACGTTCATCTCGAAGACAAGTTCGTTCAGAATCAGCTACATTACATATAGCAGGTCGGTTGACTCGATTTATTTCTCATACATTCCCGTAAGCGTCAGTGCATTTCCCTGTTGAAGCCGAAGCGTCCATTGACTTCAATGGGGCTGCTCTGAACAGTTTTTTCAGTGCTCGAAAATAGACGGTCATTGGATAAATGCTGCGATTATGTCCCGCCCACGGACGCTCAGCCTCTCTGGGGGTGAATGAGGAGTGGGCTGGCCCGGACTCGGGCTTCAGCGTGATGATTGGAGGATCTGTCGAAAGACTGCATCTCCTTTTGATTGACAGCGAATCTGTACTATAAGAAGTCACTGAAGCTATTTCAGGCTCAGTCCCATCGTGCTTTCTCAAGTGTAGTCGAAAGACAAACTGCTGCAACCTATTTCTTTATATTTGTTTGGCGAAATTGCTAGTCAATTTGCATAATACATTTCACACAATTATACACCACATTCCTTGTTTCAGTTTTACCAAGTTTAATATATTTTGTTTTAGAGCGTTTGTTCGTTCGTTCGTTCATTCATTCATTCATACAGTAGGCTAGGCTAGCGTCGTATGGGTGAAACTGCGCATGATGGCAGACGGTGCTAATATTGTCGACCTGATTTTGGCGAAGCCATTTGAAAGTCTTCCTTACGAGGAAAAAATTAGAATTAAACAGCAGGGCAGATCAACACCTAAGATTGATTTAGTGCAAAAAATAGGGTAAATAAGTTTATAATGTAGGCCGAAAATGAGCTTCCCCTCTTTGAAAGACCAGCAGTCGCCACTGCTATGTCGATATTCAAATGTCTAGCTACATAACTCTAGAATTTCATTGATGTACAGAAGCGTCCGACTGCAGCTGAAGGAAGTGTTAAATGAGGGTTTAAGGTCAGAAGAGTGCCAAATCATAATCTGACGTACAGCTGGAAACTGCAAAAATATTTTGTTTGATATCCTTTTAGCTGACTGAGTCATGTTTCACTTTCAAATGAGTACAGAGCTCGATATCTGGCAAAGAGGATATCTACCGGCAAAAGACAAAGTAGAACAAATGAAGAAAGCGACACCCGTTTTTAGCTTCCGAAGCTATCGCTAAACCACAGACACACTGAGTCACTTGTAGACATGCTACTGAGCCTCTCTCTGAAGTAATAAAAGAGGTAATTGAATATTTAAGCACTTAATTAAATTTACGTTTTCATCAAAGTGTGAACAGTGCAGTGGTACTTACAGTCTAAGTAGCTCTTAAAATAAAGCTCCTACAGCTCAGAGGCGAAGCAAAGCTGCTCTGATCAACAGAACCGATACTGAGATCTGAGCAGGGAATTATAAGAGATTCACTTCTGCAGCCGCTGAATCATGGAGTTGGAATTTTTCCATCTTCATCTCAGAGAACTATTCTTGTGACATTCATGTGGCTGTTTGCCTCGTCAGCCAAAAAGAAAGATCAGAATTGACTTTCAGATCCTGCGTGCACAAGAGACGGTTTCACAAGATCGATATGAGGTGTAACATTTGAGCAACATTTACTTTCACCAAACTTAGCATCACCTGAGTTCTCTTTCAGTGCGGTGATAAAGAGTTGCGTTACTGATTCACCGCGCTAATGACACTGCAAGTTTACTGACTATTAAAATAACCTTTTTTGATGACATGTCTGATTCACTGACTGTGAATGTACCTCACTGATGACATCACACTGTCACTGATTGATCAAACTTTCTCACTGATGATAATACAGATTTACTGACTCATAAAAATAACTCGTTATTGATATTATAGACTCAATGACTCATAAATTGACCTCACTGATGACCTTATAGTCTCACAGAGTGATACAAATGAATCACAGATTCATGACTAAAAAATGGACCTCACTGATGACAGAGATAACATTTGTTGATGTTCTATTTTATAATCTTCTGAATAAATATTTATAAATTATTCCGTGGTCAATTTTATTCTAGTTTAGAGTTATACAAATGTATTTTATTTCAGTTTAGTTTTTTCCAACTATTTTTTTTTCTTTTAGTATTACACTAACGTATGACTAAAAAATTTACCTCACCGACTGATAATGTTACATCACAGATTCATGACTAAGAATTGACCTTGCTGATGACATCACAGATTCATTGTCTGACCATGTGACCTCACTGGTGATTTCACAAACTGGGCTCTAAATCCATGAGTGTGCAAAGTGCAGCGCTATGAGCAAAGACAGTGCACTAATAAAGCCTTATCCGATTTTCGTGAGGGCGGTAATTCTAAGTGCAATTTTTGTGCCAGTGCAAAGCTTAAGTGGGTGTGGGTGGGAGTGCTTGTGCTATCTGTGGGTGTATGTGCTCAAACTGTGGGTGTATTGTATATAAATGAAGTGGCACAAAGAGCAATTAGCTATTTTCATGAGAAATAGGTCATTGTGTTGAGATGTTTTAGTAGCACATCTGCTTTCAGCACAAAGTCTAAAAATGTTTCCTAAATTTGCAGTTTTGAGATTCCACAAGCAGGTAGTAAAAAAGTTATTGACCAAAATATGAAAATATAATACAACATGAAATCTGCATCTCATTCACCCATTCACACACCAATGACAGCAGAGCTGCCATGCAAGGCGCTAGCCTGCCATTAGGAGCAACTTGGGGTTCAGTGTCTTGCCCAAGAACATTTCAGCATGCGGAGTCATGTGGGCTGGGAATCGAACCACCAACCCTGCGATTAGTGGACAACCCACTCTACCACCTGAGCCACAGCCGCCCCATTATGATTAACATACTTACATTCTCTATAATTTAATGGAGCGTAAATCCAAATCCTGAACTACTTTTTCCATGCGTATAAAAGGAGCATGTCACTGTCATAGAAATATGCCTGACATTCGACAAGGACGCAGTTAATGCACAAAAGAATTAATGGTCCATATTTTTATTATTCTAATTCATTTCATACAGTCCATTTACACTACAAACGTCTTACGAATGTGCTGTCTTTGTTTATATTGCTGGTGCTTGACAGGGAATGGACTATGTATATACTAGGATATAGACGAAATAAATTGCATTGACCCATCCCATTAGCACTATGCTAGTGTGATTTCGCTAAAACCCACCAGTGCCTTTAGCACATGCTTCCACAAAAATACCAAAACTTTATGGCCATGCCCACTGACTTTGCACTCATGACTTGTGGTATGGCGCTCGGCACTGGCGCTCTTAAAAAGGCCCAGAGAGATATCACAGATTTTCTGACTGATAAGATAACCTTACTGACATCATCACAGTTGCAGCGATGGATAAAAATACCTTACTGATGCCATTAATGATGCACTAACTGATAAAATGACATATTCCACAACATTTTTATTTTTATTTTACAGTAAAATGCTTGTTCTCACGTGCACGCCAAACCATCGTTTATGCTTGCTGTTGCTAAGCAACACTGGTCACCTGCATTAGCCTGCACAGACCTATAATGATCTCATTGCTGAACTTATTAAAAGTGCTAAATTTCAGTAAGTGTTTCATAATTGCCCTCATTATTGTCACGTTGTGGCGGAAAGCAGAAATCTACTGATATTTCCTCCGCTCGTTTATCTTGTTGAGCGATTACTGCAGTTGAACGGCATGCAGCAGAGTGTGTAGCCGCATGTTCAACATCATGTATGTATGTCCACCTATACTCTACTACAATAGACTTAACATAGAAGTTTAAACTTAGAAGTTCAAATCTGAACTTTCTCAGCACTTCTTCTTTCCTTATCTTTCTAATAACTGCCGGTTTTTCGCACTCGTCTGTCATTTGTTTGTTCTTGAGTCTTATCTGCATATGTCATTGTTTGTGATACTCTGGGACAATTTAGGCTAGATGAAGGTTATTGATGTTTGTGATTGCTGGTTTTTATTCTTCTCAGTCTGTTCAAAGCTCATTAGAGAAATGCGATACTGCAGTCTTTCTGCTAAAACAAAAAAAAGCATAAGGAAAGCAAAATCTGTTTTCAGTTGCTGAACGTTCCTGAACGTCTTTGCAAAAGCCACATGCCTGTATGTTCCATAGAACCCCAGCTAACAAAACACAGAAATGTATAGAGCAAAGAAGTGGCTGTTTGGGAGGTTAAGGAGATGTAGTTTAGTTCTCAGTTTTGTCTTGGTTACAAAAAAGCTATAAACATTTTCACCACTCTTGCCCATGAAAAAAGATACAGTTCGTTGAACACACGTTGACCTTTTTGCGACAACTTGCCCCAATAGGTCTTTAGCACACATCTTGTTTCTGATTGATTACTGTATGATAACCTGGGGTAGTGAGTACACTTTTATATCATCCGAATGTTTACTTCAAACTAATTCATTCTACCGCAGTTCCCATCATTCCCAGAGCGCTTGGAAAAGCGGTTAAGCAGTTTCAGCTGGACTGTGGTGATCTCCTCTTTGAAGAAGTGCCAGATGGAAACCTGGGCAAATCTCCATTGCAAATGTGAACTCAAGTTCTTGCTGATTCAAACATATTTTCTCCTAGGTATTCATTGAAGTACTGTACGAAAGCAGCTAATGAAGTCTGCAGATGTCAGTTATGAGGTTTTGGTGGGTAATGAGAGAATTTCGTAATCAGGGGCTTTGGATCCTCATCAGGTTTGATTTTTTCCTACACTGACTGCTATTAAGTTCTCTATTATTAAAAATATGGACTAAACATGCAGTGTTTCCTATAGAATTGAGTTTTTGCAGCACCAGTAGCTGGTTTAAAGATGTAGTAAATTATAGTTTACTATTTTTTATAAAGGTTAAATATAACTCTTTTGCAAATGTATATTTTCGTATGAACAAACAGTCATATTTCTCAAACGTAAAATAAACTTTCTTGTTTCATTTCGAGTCATTAATTCAGGAACCGCTTTGACAGCTTCATTGAGTTCATGCTGATAGCGATTCGTTAGACTGAATCAAACTGATAACTCGTGATTTTGTGAGTCTTTTCGAGCTCATAAGATTCACCAGTTCATGAATCAGACTGCACTGGTGGCACTGTTTGATTTTGCATGTAGCTACATAGTTATAGGCCTGTAACAAGCCTTTTTATTTCAAGGAATATTCCGGGTTAAATACAAGTAAAGCTCAGGCTACAGCATTTGTGGTTTGTGGATGTTGATTACCTCCAAAGTTCAATTTTGACTCAGCCCTCTTTATCTAAAAAAGCAAATATTGTGGTTACAGTGTGGCATTTTCAATGGAAGTGAATTGGGGCAATTAGTAAATGTTAAAATACTCACTGTTTCAAAAGTTTAGCCACAAGACTTAAAGGATATGAGTGTTAAAATGATTTTAGTCTGATAAAATTCCTTACTAACATTATTATATCCAATTATACAACATTGTTGCTATGGCAACGCAACACAGTAAACTCAAAAACCTTATAACGAATGTAAATATTATTAATTAAACTTTTATAAGCTTCACATTTCTGGCTTTAAACCCTTCAAAAATTGGACACATTCACTTTCATTGTAAGTGCATCACTGTAACCTTGATTTTTACTTTTTTTTTTTAAAGAAAAAGAGGGACGAGTAAAGAACATTTCTTCTTGCAATCAACATTATGCCACAAATGCTGAGGATGGACCTTTAACTTGAATTGAACCCAGAATATTCCTTTCATTACACTCAATTCAGACTACAAGCTCACAAACTGGATCAAATGTGATTACTTTTTGCATGCCGTTGTTGATTTGCTGCCCTAAATCTTGGTGCTGAACACATTGCAAGTATATTTTATACTCAGTTACTACACAACAGTGTTGGAAATAGTCTTATTGTAGAGCACAGAGATTCTGTATTTTCTTCCCATGAGTATTTGGGAATGGTCTGAGAATCCAGAGTATATTCTGCTGATTTTTGTTTTATCAGCTAATGAGCAGATGTATGATGGGAGGATAGAATCATTAGTACTGGGCTTTTTAAAGTTCAGTTTCTCAGTGTCAGGTTGAAATTTGATCGAGCATCAGAACTGACAGCTTTCCATAATGTTCTTGAGCATTTAAAGAATGATTCCAGACCGTTAAGGAGAGAGACTGGTGATACGCAACGCTTTAAAGGTGTTGCCATGTTAACATGGAACATTTGCAATGCATTTATCTTCTGTAATGTGATGTATTTATGATTAAAACAGAATATTTGGTGGGAAAAATACAGGACAAAACTTGCTTTTATCCATCTGGGTTTGATTGGACAGAAACATGTTATTTGTTATCATTATTTGTCCCTGACAGACTGCATCGCTTACATCAGCAGAAAAGTCCTTTTAGAGGGGGGAGAATGGATTTCTTTTTTTTTTTTTTTATTAATTTGATATTTTATTTAGAATATCGTGTACTGATGAATCATGCCATAAAGTCCTTATTAGTGCAAGTCAGTTTACTTGGCAGCTATCTTGGCAACCCTCAAAACTCATCAGCTATTTCCCAGTCATACAAATGTGCTCCTTTCTCTTTGAAAAAGAAAAAAAAAGATCTCTAAAACTGTTGGCCAAGCCAACACACTCTCACAGCGAAATCATCAGGATTCATGCAACTTTTCTAAATTTGGCTAATTCGTATGATGTCGAGCGACTGGACCCGTTTTAATTCCTACGACTTTCACTGCAGCCAGTGACGTCGCTGGACACTGTTTCCATCTAATATTACTTGTTTCTGTCACACACAACAGCTTCCTATCATGTTTACACACTCAACTGATTGGTTAAGTTTAGATAAGGGGGTTTGGGTAAGGGGATAATATTAATAAGTATGTCCTTAATGTCTCTTGTGCCGGGGGAGGATTGGGAGGTTGATTTTGTTGATTTAAAAGTCTGTAGAGCATTACACTTAACCTCAATTCTTGGGAGAACTTTTTATCTGTTTATTTTTTTTATCATCCCATTTTCTCCCCAATTTTGGAATGCCCAATTCCCACTACTTAGTAGGTCCTTGTGGTGGCGCAGCTACTCACCTCAATCCGGGTGGCGGAGGACATGTCTCAGTTGCCTCCGCTTCTGAGACAGTCAATCCATGCATTTTATCACGTGGCTCATTGTGCATGACACCACGGAGACTCCCAGCATGTGGAGGCTTCATGCTACTCTCCACGATCGACGCACAACTTACCACGCACCCCATTGAGAGCGAGAACCACAAATCGTGACCACAAGGAGGTTACTCCATGTGACGCTACCCTCCCTAGCAACCGGGCCAGTTTGACATATTTCATATTTTTCTCGATTGAGGACATCCCCAGATCTAGTGGGGATTTGTCTGATTTAGCTTAATTCTTTAGACAACATTGTCCCTAAAGTACTGCTAAGTAAACCCACACTATTTCACACACCAACTTACAGAAGAAAGTAGGAAGTTTTGACTCATAAAACAACAGTGGCAGCTACAGAATATTCCTGGCAGGGTTCATTTCTCATCCGCACTTCTGGAAGAGCTGTAGGATATTAGAGGAGTTCCACAGTAAATAAACCTCATATAGATGAATTTCTGCCATGTGATATTCCTCTGGATAATGTATTCTTTTGTTTGTGTCTTTGACTTTGGATTAGCATATTTTGATTGTTTTTTTGGATGAGTGAAAGACAGCTCCAGAGATTTTCACCTCACAGCTTCTACAGCAATCTTGCTTTCCACTACAAATTTCAGCATTTTGTTTTTCTTTAAAACATTATAAATGCTATACATTTATTTAGATTATTGTAATATAGATCATTGTTGTCTAATTATTTAGGATTTCTTTCTTTCTCTTAGTCCTGGTAGGAATCATTCCAGCTCAATTCCAAAACCTAGTGAGCTGCCTCACCTTGGTACTTCCTACAAAAGCTGCAAAATCATCTTCTAAGGCAGCAACTGTAACCATCATGGTAACTCGTAAGTGGCTGAATCTGAACGCTTAATATGTGCAGCATTCGTCATGTGAAGCGGGCAGAAGACTCAACTCACAATTCATACCAATAGAGTTTGATGTTAGCATGTTGCTAAGCTAACAACACAATACTGTAATTTTCATAACACAGAACAGGCACAGATTTGGTAAAATGGTCCATTTTAATTACATGTAGATTAAGCAATTTTCAGCTATACTTTTCAGTAATGAATGACATATTGTTATCTTTTTAATTGCCATTTCTCTCTGCCCATCCAAAATGAAGTATCTTAGAAGGTAGCATAATGTTAGCAACGTAGCATAAAATAGCACAATGAGGTAGAAGGTAGCATCATTTTGCTGCCTACATTTTGGAACAACCTTTGCTTCTGTTGGTACCTATGATGCCTTAAATGCTGCCTAGGTAGGCAGCTATGTTTTTAATAGCTGTATTGTGTTGTTAGTGAGCTGAACAGTGTTGTGTAGTGTCTAGCGTGTGTGTGTTTTATACTGGCAAAGCCATTCAGTCATCAAGGACAGATTTTGGCATCCACTAGCCTTAATTAAGGTCGTATTAAGGAAGTCACTGTGTGCCAGAAATACCCAATTCACCCGTTTCTGAGGCTGATGAGATTCAGGACTCAGCTGGAAAACTTGCAAAAATGGAAACCAGGTCAGCTGATCTCGCCTCTCCACTTTTGGACCAATGAAGCATCAGCTTACAATATTTATACTTTTTTTTTATTTGATAAAACGATTGACTTATTTTATTTTATTTTAATTTATTTAATCTTTTTATTGACTGGTCAGGAAATTATTTTAAGTTTAGTTTTAATTTAGAAAAATATGTTGTTTTTATTGGGGTTTTTTTGTTTGTTTTTTTAAAACAAAACATTCAAAAACATTTCATTTTTATTTTATTTATTTTTTACGTATTTTTGTGCAGTGGTCTTTTTGAAACGTGAGCTTGAAGTAATTTTTCTTTCAATTAATGCTAGTTAGTGATCCAAAATTTGCCAAAATACATTTTATGGCCACTGTACACCTCCCATATGAGCACCACGGCTCAGTACGTCTGGAGACACATGCACGCCATGAACCGCTAGGTCACAACACTGAGCGAATATAATGTCGCTTGGATTGAAATTATTAAAAAAGTGCGTTCATATCGACCTTTGGGAGGTTGTCCGCACAGACATCTGTGTGTGATTGCACAAATTCATCATGAACGGCTTCACTTAGACAACTCTTATATAATGAATATGGGTGGTTTTTATGTTACAAACTGGTTATTACAAGGGTATTATGCTATAAATGTGGTTTATGAGGAAATTTCTAGTGTCCCCAGAATTCCAATCACTTAAAATCATACTAATGATGTTTTTTGGAAAATGTAAAAATGCAGAAAGTTGTGTGTGTGTGTGTGTGTGTGTGTGTGTGTGTGTGTGTGTGTGTGTGTGTGTATGTGTGTGTAATGAGTGTAAACAGAAGCTGAATGCTGAATTTATACAGGCTCATAAAACAACACACCAATCCATCAGCTCATAACAGCTGATTATACAGTCTGATCTGATCTGACAGTGTACATAAACAAACAGTCGGCTGAACGCCACGCCTGATTGGTCCAGAATACAGAAAAAGACAAGCGATGTAAAAAAATGTTGAGGAAGCTACACTGAAACTGTATTTTCCAAAAAACTACAGATAATTTATGTAGTTAAAGGGATTGTTAAACCCAAAACATGAAACGTTCTGTCATTATTTACTCATGTTTTTTCAAACCCTTTTGACTTTTTTAATTTTGTGAAAGTCACCGTACACTTGCATTGCTTTTTCTAAATGAAAGTGATGTGGAAAAGCTAAATGTTTGTCTGAATCACTGCGGTGTGCTGTTGGAACCGTTTGTAAATCATTTTTATGGAAATCACTAAGCTATAAGAACATTAGAGTCCCCTGCGAGACCCCTGTGCATTTTCTTTACATCGCTTGATTGAATTTATTTGCTGTGCTGAACTTCAAATGTCATATTCTGCTTGCACAACTCATTTCTTTAAGCAGTAAAACATCTACAGTAACATTAAGACATGTATTGCTTAATTAAACCGTAATTAAATTTGTACTCCAGGGGTTGAATTTTAACCACGATACAATAACAGTCATCCTGTTCCAACACCAGAGGAACAAACTTGATAAAGTGGTTCATTCTTTAAAACTGTCATAATCTCTTTTTTCACAACAAATTCTTTTGTTGATTAAAGAAGTAGTTCACTCAAAAATGATAACTTTCTCACCCTTATGACACCTCAAACTCACATTACTTTATTTCTTCTGCGGAGCACGGGCAAATATATTTTAATGAAGATATGAGTTGTTTTTGTCCATACAATGCAAGTAAATGGTGACTAAATTGTCCAAGCACCAAAAACGAAATGAAAGCATCAAATAAATTTACTCCAGTGGTTTAATCCATGTTTTTTGAAGTAATCTAATGGTTTTGTGTGAGAACAGACCAAAATATAACCCTTTTTATAACTTTTTCTATAACTTTTCTTATTAATCTTGACATCTGCAGTCTCCTTGCTGATTTCAAGCTCAATTACACTTCCTAGCTTCAAGGTTGCCCATGCGTCAAGCACAAGGAATCGCTTACACGTGCACTAAAAATATATATAGCATATTTGTTCCCTATCTGTCACTCACTCGACATTGTGTCGATGAGTTGACACTAGAGGTCGCTCCTGGGGAGCCCAGATATCTCTGATCTTGAGAAAGACCAATGGAAATTGCCGTGTGGAATTTGCATGCCACTCCCCCGGACATACGGGTATAACACACATCAGATATCTTCTTCGGAGCAGAGCGAGCAAGTCACAGAGCTGAATTCCTCTGCCGCCTCCATTCATCTCTACATGCTGTTGGATCTACGGTGCTTTCCAGTGGTTCTCCCCCTCGCACACTACGTTGTGCTGACCATACACCCCTGGGCGCTTCAGCAGCAGAAAGAAAAAAAAAAGTGTGAAGAGTGAATAACTTAGTTTATATATATATGTATATATACCTACCTATATATATATATATATATATATATATATATATATATATATATAAAAGAAAACACACAAAAGAGTACAATTTTCTCTAAAAGAGTGGTACAAACAGAAAGCGTCTTTTTCAAGATGCCTTTTGGTTTGTGCTTATTTCGTAGTTGCGGTCGATGCCTCTCCCCGTCTGATGGCCATGATGCCTTTCGTGTCTAGGTCAATGATTGGTTCCTGGGGACAGAGCACCGCTCACGCCATGCTCCGCCCCCCTTCCTTTCTTTCCGGAGGTGCATGATGAGCTCATGTGCTCGTGGCAGGCACCTTTCACTACCCGCATGCAATCCGTGAGCTCCTCCGCTCTAACTACACTCTATGGCGGGGTGGCAAGGGGCTACGCGCCTCCATCTGGCGGAACCGTCCGAAATGTCCTCATGCTCCTCACACCCAGCACGTGCCGCCCCCTGCTGGCCTATGAGCCTATTCTACCAGGGGTGTTGCGGCTTCTTGGGCGTTGTCCCACGGCGCCTCTCTAGCAGACATATGTTGGGCTGGGCAACACCTAACACCTTTGCAAGGTTATATAACCTCAGGGTTGAGCCAGTTTCACCCCGTGTGTTATCAGGTGACACAAACAGGTAAGTACGGGTCAGCTGGCCGAGTGTATTGCTTGTGCATATTGCTTTTCCCCTCACTTGAGGTGAAGACGTGCGCTCTTTCCCCAGTTGCGTTCGCAAGAAGTGTGAACCCTGGACGTTCTTCCTCCCTAGCCTAGCGGCCATCGAGTCTTCGGAGAGGCTCACTGCCGCCCCAGTATGGGCGTTACCTAGGCTCCCGTACTGAGGTAAGTGCTCCACATGCACTGGTTGTCCCCTAGGCAACCCCGTATGATGTATATTCCACAAAAAGGTTTCCCTGCCGGTAAACCGTGTCTTCCTTGGGCAGAGGGCCCTCTGTCCTTGGTCGCCATGTTTGTAGTAACTCCTCCCCCCTTGGGTAGGACCTACCACGATGCCACTCTGCACAATGTGCTTCCGCCCCTAACCGGTAAGACCGGGTGTTGTATTCCACCTAACCTCTCGGGGCTGGGTATGGCTGAACTATTTAGTTCCTTTTTTGGGGAGAACAATAGAGAGAAGGCCACAGTCCTTATACTTCTGAGCAGTTAGCCGTTCCCCTAGGTGCAGGGGACCACTTCATACCTGCCAGTGTGTTGGGGTAGTTATGCGATGGCTTGCTGCACTGGCTACGAGGCACACAGATGTCTGCCCGTCTCGCACCGCCAGTCTGCAGTACCTCGGTTCAGCTCTTGTGGCGTTTTCCATTGGGACCCCTAGTGTCAACTCATCGACACAACGTCAAGTGAGTGACATATAGGGAACGTCTCGGTTACTGATGTAACCTCCTTTCCCTGATGGAGGGAACGAGACGTTGAGTCCCTCCTGCCACAACACTGAACCAACCGCTGAAATGGCCGGGTCTTTGGCTCCGCTCCTCAGTGCGATACCTGATGTGTGTTTGCAGCGTCACTCCTTTTACACCCGGATGTCCGGGGGAGTGGCATGCAAATTCCACACGCCAATTTCCATTAGCCTTTTCTCAAGATCAGAGATGTATGGGCTCTGCAGGAGCGACCCCTAGTGTCAACTCATCGACACAACTTCTCGTTCCCTCCGAGGTTACATCAGTATCTGAGATTTGTAAATTCAAATAGAATTTCTTTTACCATTCTAAATCCACTGATATTACAGTGTAGCCGTATACTTTTAAAAGGATTGGTTTTCCCAAAAATTATAATTCTTACATCGTTTGCTCACACTCATTCCATCCTTTTTTCTTCTTCTGTGGAACACAAATGGTGTTTTGTTCTTTAAATCAATTGGGTCCAAAACTTTCTAACTCCAAAAAGCAAATTAAAACAACATAAACGTAATCCAGAGAACTTAATCCAAGTCTTCTGAAGTGATATGATCATTTTTGTTGAGAAACAGATAAAAATGTAAGTCCTAATGACAGAATTTTTTGGGTGGACTATTCACCCAATATGCCAGCATAAATGTCAACACGATCACACGGGAAACTGATATGTTGCTATCGCATCTTCGAGAAAATAGCGATTCCTGTTTACAACTAAAAATACTATACGCTTTACAACTGTGTGCATTTCATGTGGAAACTGGAGCTCACATGTGCTCATATACATATAACAACACTTCCAGCTTTGGCCACTGGGGGCAGAGGTTCGAATTTCAGTAACTATAGACCGATTTTAGCAGAATAACTTTCGATGTACTGTCGCTGAATTCACAGTGAGATCATTCTGAACATGTCAACACAAAACAGCATTCACAATCCATTTTACATCCACAATGTGACATAAAAAAGAAGGAGACTGAATCTTGATTTCATCCATTAGGAATTGATGGGAATGTGAAAAGTGGTCATTTTAAAGTCATTTTAGAGACTGAGCAAGTTATTACATTTTGATTAAAGATTACAAAGACACAATTTATTTCTCTCTCTCTCTCTCTCTCTCTCTCTCTCCTTTTTTTTTTTTCTGAATAACGTTCACTGATGAATCGTTCATAATAAGGGCATGGACATGTCTGAAGAGACTAAATTCGGTCTATTTTTATTTTGTTTGATTTTAAGCAGTCTGATCAATTAGCCCATCGTTTGCAAGTTCGTCAATTAAAAAAGGAACCATGCTTTTTCTCAAACAATGATTTCCGGTTTATCAGTTATTTGTGGCTTTACCTGTTTTAGGCAAAGCTTGTTGCGTTGGTCACTGTAGAAATAATGTACGATCAATATCAGCCAATGATTGTTACAAATATTTTCGATCTTATCCTGTAGCTCTGATTTCTTATTCTTCATATTTAAAGGTGCACTCAGTACCATTTATGTTTATGTTTGCTGCCACGTGATGGCAAAGACGCAGCATCACAGAAGTTCTCGGTTACCGATATCCAATGTAAAATTGCACTATTCGCAGTCAACCATGATTAATTTTTTCTGCAAGTGGAAATTTCGAATTACAGGGGATTATTAAGATAAAGCAAGTAATATTCCGCTTATCGTGTGATCTCAAAATGGCGGTGCTCATGAAAGTGTGCCCAGCATTGTCTTCTAATGTCTTCCTCTCATGCAAGTGTGTATCATTTTATTTCTATCAGGAAGACTCGCAGACTTGAGTTAAATTGAAGATAACATTTATTTGATGGATATAAAACAGAAATGTAATGTCTCTCTTTGGCGTAGGCCCCGTCTGGCAGTCCGAAGTTGTAGTACTCGGAAACGTCCTATCATGCCGGAGATAGGAGGCAGGGGCGAGGAGCCTACCCCCGTGCAGGACGAGACTCAACTGGTGGTGGTGGGGTGGTGGAGGTTGCCACGTTAGCACACTGAAACAGCAATGTGTTAGATTGTGAGCAGACTTATAAAGCAATGGCTTACATGTGATTGGCTAGGAATTACCCAGCTAATGGTGCGATGATGTACAGCTGCTAGTCTTCCCGCTAGAACTACGCTGCGCTTACATGCATATTTTTCATAAGCACAATTCTTTTATTACTTTTTGTTCTTTTTTAAAGATTAGAAATGAAAAAGCAAAATCTAAATATGAGTGCACCTTTAAACCTCAGAAGAGAAGCAGACTGAATCTTCTTTGCCCTGTTGCTCTCACAGTTTGTGACTTCCATATAATTATTTATTCACTTTCCAGTGGATAATAGAACAGGGCGAGTCAATGAAATGAAATGATGTGACATTTCACGTCCTCTTTGAAATGAGTTAAATTCAGCGCTAAGAGGATGGGCAGATTCTAAAGGTTCGCACAAGTTCAGGTTCTGATTGAGTCAGCAAAACTCACAGTGTGTGCATGTATGTTTGATCATGCAGCTCTTGCCATCCTTAATTTTCACCGGGCTATTGTGTTAATTACAGGTAATTACTCCAGTCATGTCATCTGAGGTCAAGAGAGTCGCTAATGGGATCCAAAGCTCTTCTGTGAAAGACCTCAGAACTGACTGAGAGCAAACCGTTGTGTGGTAGGTGAAGATGTGGGTTTCAGGAGCCATTCTGCAGCATCTCATGTTCTATTGAACAAATTCAATCCAATACAGGTTTATTTGTATAGCGCTTGTCAGTTGCCACAACACACATTGTTCCAAAGCAGCTTTACAGAGAATAGTGTATTTCAACCCCCAGTGAGCAAGCCAGAGGCGACAATGGCAAGGAAAATAATGATTCATGCTGTGGGATGTGGGATATTCCTAGTTAATATATCTGATTACCGAATGTATTCCTTTGCCTAAGACTCGAAAGATGACAAATAAAGAAGCACAATAGCAATGCTATCGTTAGCTTAGCAGGTGTATTGTTGTCAACAAAGAAGTCTCGTGGCAACCAAATTCAGGTGGATGCGAAACACAGCACCTAATATGAATACCTGTCGGACTTCTACCATGTTTGAGTGATTTCATACATCCACATTCCTGTAACAGCAGTGTGAAGTTTTCAAGTTGGAAATCTAAATTTAAGTGGCATTCAGTTGCACTTTTCTAAGGACTGTACACTCAAATATATATATAATTATTGAATTATTTTTTCTAAAAAATTTCACAATACATTTCTTAACAAAATTTCATAAAATTAAATGGAGTAAATATAAAAAAAAAATAATAATTAAAAAAAAATATATATATATATATATATATATATTTTTTTTTTATATATATATATATTATTAGTTTAAATGTGTACAAAAAATACATTAGATGAAAATTTGTTTTAAATTGAAATGCATAAATCTTAAAAATAGGCTTAAATATTTAAAGTGTAGAATGGTAATAATTACTTTTTGAGTTAAATGGAACTCATAAGTAAGTGTGTACATGTTTCTAAATTAAAATGATTTCTTGTTACATCTTAATTTAAGTCAATTATAAGCAAGCCATTTGTAGGTCTATTTCACCTAAAAGTGTATCTGTGGCACCTTCAAAACAATCCTCTGTTTGTTAGAGGGGCTACATTGTTTCAACCAATGGCGTGAGTTTGGGGGCGGATGACATGACAGAGTGCACAACAAATGGATGACATGACAGAGTTTTCTGGAATTTAAAAAAAAAAAATATGGTTAATTATGCAATTCGGTGGCAAATTGCAATGTTTTTATTTTTATTATTATTATATTTATTTATTTATTTTTACATTTTGATGGTGCTAGTGGTGCAGAAATTATCCACTTTATCCCTTTTTTTTTTTTTTTTAAATCTCATTAAATAATGAAATTGAAATGGAATATTTCAAATAATAATGTTTATGCAAATCAAAAATACATAGCACACCTAAAAAAAAATTATAATCCACAATGTAATGTTTGTATGTTCCCATAGGCAAAGATTACAGTTTGAAAGTCCAACTTCGAATACCATCCTGTTGCATTTTATGATGCAGGAAATTACAACTTTCTGAAGTGAATGCAGCAGAAGAAATCATTGAAGTGTCCAAGATTCAGCAAGCTGAACCAGTCTTCATTATTAAGTACAAAAAAAAGTACAAAATGTTCCCATTTTAAAACCAGACTATTTGAGATGTTTTGACATACATACAAAAATGAAACAGTCAAGTTGTTACAAACTCATCCTCAACAGACATAAAATCTCAGTGTTTATGTAATCTCTCTCTTTAGCCTATTATCATGCTATTTAGCAGTTTGTTGCCATGTTTTGCATATTTTTACTATGTTTAGCATACAGTGCTGATATAAGTCAACACTGCTTTGACACTTTGAGTTTAACAGATCAGCGAAAACTCTCTCAATGTTTAGTATTAATCCAAATAATACAGACTTTTAATGATGATGGAGATTGTTTGTTGTGTGAAAATGCTGTTGCTATGAACGCTTTTATTTCCTGCATGGTCCCCTACTGCAGAGGTGAAAGGTGTTAATGAGCTCTCTGTAGTGAAGTCATTTTACCCAAATCACCCTGAGTGCACTGCAGAGAGAGAGAGAGAGAGAGAGAGAGAGAGAGAGAGAGAGAGAGACGACCCATTTTCTTTAACTCTGATAAATAAGCATGCAGTTCTGATAGTAGTTTGTTTCCATGGCAACTCGCCCCAGTCATGGGTAGTGGGATTTTAGCAGGTGAGGTGCAGCAGGTACACAAATCAAAGAGGGATGACTGTGTGTGTGTGTGTGTGTGTGTGTGTGTGTGTGTGTGTGTGTGTGTGTGTGTGTGTGTGTGTGTGTGTGTGTGTGTGTTTTCTGAGTCATGTTATCAGCCTTGTTTAGGACGTTCTGTTTTTTCATTAAGTCGCTTATAAACACAGGCAGACATGGGTAGTGGTTTTTAGGCTTATTTCCAAAATAATCATGGCTTTTTTGTCGCACTTGTGCATGGCCTCAGTAACACAATAAAGAGTGACCTTCCAGCTGTAAAGTCAATGATCATTGTATTTTTTTCCCCCTTTCGTTTCATGTCTTTCTGTTTCCCAGCCTCTTCCCTGCCGTAATGAGGCACAAATACACATTTGTTTCCTTTCCTAGGTGTGCACGTGGGCACATTTAAGGTGCAACGGGGCTAAATGTACACCATAAGGAAAATTACCTTTTCTTCTGGTCAAAAAGTGTGTCAAAATAATAATAATAATAAAGTTTTAATTGACGGACCAACATACAGTATATATATATCTTTTTTTTTTTTTTAAGGTGGCAAGGAGGTCTTTTACCGCACACCTGGGATAAAAAGGCTCCCTCACTTGGGGTAAAATACCCCAGGGGGTTATACTGATATAGTAGATATCATGACGCTTTTATCCAAAGCGAATTACAGTGCACTTATTACAGGGACAACCCCCCCCCCGCAGTAACCTGGAGTTAATGCCTTGCTCAAGGACACAATGGTGGTGGCAGTGGGGATCGAACCAGCAACCTTCTGATTACCAGTTATGTGATTTAGCCCACTACTCCACCACCACTCATATTGTGGTGGTGAATGATGCAGTCGAGTCAGACTACTTAGATATTTGCAAATATCTGAATAGTTTGCAATAAAATGTATACTTACAGATGTGCTTATGTACTTATAATCTACAACTTTAAATATCAATAGTTTTATACTTTTCCAAAATGTATAACTCTATGACATTCACAGTTCTTCATTGGATCATACTTTATTCCCTCATAGAAGATGTCACGTACACAGTCTTGTACCTTCATCTTTTTGTTTTCTTCAGATTTCCAAATACTTTTGCGCTTCAGTAAAAAAAAAAAAAAATCGAAATTGAATGATTTACCATGGAGCTGGTTGGTTTGGTTTATGATTTAAACAGTTTTATGAAGGATTTTATGAAATCCCAATGGAAAAATGAATGGGGGAAATACTTCCGTAATCAAGACAGCTGAAAAAGTGTGTGTGCTCCCATAAGAAAAAAAGAGGTTTCTTAATTTTGCTTATTTTTGGCAAGGCAAGTCACTAATTTTGGTCTTGTTAAATACCTTTTTTTCTTTTGTGAGATTTGGTAACAATGATAAAGCTTCTCATGACAGCTAGCGGTTTCCATACTCCATGCTAAACACACACACACACACGATCATGATGAATTAGCTCAGTGCTTTAGAAATATTAATCATTTTGTCATCATGGCAGAGGAGCGAAGCAGTTTAGCACAGCAAGAGTCGTAAAGACTCATTTATCATTTCCTGAAGCACATGCACATACTCACAAACTCACTTAAAACATGAGCTGTTCTTCTCCCCTTCCAAACTGGCGCCTAGGCCACAAACTACATATGCATGAAAAAGCAGCTGAGACAAACTAGCTTGCTGTTAATGAACTGTAAGTTCAGTCTTAAATCTGACAGCACAGATTTAACATCTCACAGTGTACTGCAGCTTTAAGAGTGGGTGGAGCCAGGCCTGGGTAAAGGTTGATGATTGGTTGGGTGAATGATAATTAGGCTGACAGAGGTTAATTGGTTCATCTGAAACTGTCCTTAAAGGGGTAGTTCACCCAAAAATGAAAGTTCTGCTGAACTAAAATGAAGATTTTTAGAAGAATATCTCACCTCTTTTGGTTAATGGGTGCCAAAATTTTGAAGCTCCAAAAATCACATGAGTCATCATAAAAGTAATCCAAAAGACTCTAGTGGTTAAATCAATATCTTCAGAAGCGACATGATAGGTGTGGGTGAGAAACAGATCACTTTCACATACTTCTTCTGTTTTTGGTGATTCACATTATTCTTGCATACCACCCCCTACTGGACAGAGAGAAGAATTTCAAGAAGAAAAAAAAACTTAAATATTGATCTGTTTCTCAACTACACCTATCATATTACTTCTGAAAATATGGATTAAAACACTTGAGTCTTATGGATTACTTTTTTGATGCCTTTATGCGCCTTTTGGAGCTTAGAAATTTGGCACCCATTCACTTGCATTGTGAGAACCGAAGAGCTGATACATTCTTCTAAAAATCATAATTTGTGTTCTGCAGAACAAAGAAAGTCATACACATCTTGGATGTCATGAGGGTGAGTAAATGATGAGAGAAATGAGTAAATGATGAGAGAAATTTAATTTTTGGGTGAACTATCCATTTAAATTACGACCACTGAATCTGCTGAGCAACTTCATAAATGTTAAATTAAGCAAATTGAAATAAGAAGGACTTCAGATGTTTAACAAACTGTCCTAATTTTGATTTTATGAGGCCTTTAGAGACACAGGATCCAAATGATGCCATGTAATCACATTTTTAAAATGTAATCTATTAGATATCCAGTAAAAAGTTTTTTCTTAGATTATGATGTGCAGCAAACTGATGATAAAATAGTTTGCTCTTTCATGAGCCCCAGAAGTTCGAATGAAATTGATTGAAGAAGAGCACACTTTGTGTTACAGCCACAAAAAAAGTGCTCAGGATTTGATTATTACGCTCTCAGATTCATCTGTGATTAGAAATGGGATTCAGGTGGATCTCAAACACACCACCAGACTGTGTCGTCTTGTGATTACAACTCGTTCATTGCTCACTCTGGAAAATAACCCTCACTCAGAATTAACACACTTCAAATATCTGCTGAAACCCCTACACACACACACACATACTAATACTCCACCATCTGTGTGTCTGAGGTGAGTGTGGTGTGAGACAGAAGGTTGTGATGAGTTTGAAAGCTCAAAATGATCTGACTGACGCGGAGTTGAGTCATACAGACGCTAGTCATGCGTAGCCAGACTTTTGATTACTGTCATAAAATCTGGTGCACAGTGAAGCACATTCTGGCCAAGAACAGCCCACTAAGGCAGTAAGAGGCAATCTGACTGATTCTGACTTCTTTTCAGTCTTCTGCACAAAAGAATCAACATAGTCACTGTTTTTAATAGTTAATGTTAATAGTATGTAAACATGCACTAGACGGGCATCTTTGACCATTGCGATGCTTGTTTCATTCTGCTGTGCTGCATCTAACTGTTGTAGAATGCAAGTACGTGTCCTGTGTGAAAGTCTCCTAAAGCTGGCTATAATTGGTTAAATATGTGCAAGGAAGACAGGACCAATTGCAATTCGATACAAAAATAGAAAGAAGACCAATCACAATTCAGTACGTTTTTACACATCGTTGGTGTCGGTTATAATTTTTATCATAAACATTCTATCTATTTAAATCAAAGTGAGATCTTCAAACTTTAATCTTAAAGGAATATTCCGGGATTAAAAGAAGTTAAGCTCAGTCAACAGCATTTGTGGCATAATATTGATAACCACAAAAACTAATATGAATAAAAATGCAAAAATCATAGTTGAGCATTTACAATGGAAGTGAATGAGACCAATGCGTAAACGCTAAAATTAACTGTTTCAGAATTACAGTATAGCCAAACAATGGGTTTTAAAATGAGTTTAGTGTGGAAAAAATTACATTGTACAGTTGTTGTTGTAATCAACGTTATGCCACAAATGCTTTTGATTGTGGTTAACTTGTACTGAACCCGGAATATTCCATTTCCGAATAATTATTAATCTCTAACATTTCTAAAAACATAACGTTTACAGAAACTAAAAAAACAGATGGCACACTATAGACCTAACTGATCTAAAATAATAAATGATGTGTTTGGCCTGAATTAATTGCAGAAGTTTAAAACTTAAGGTTAGGGATCTCGAGAAACCACTAACCATGCATGAGGAATATTAATACAGTGCTGCCTCACAAGCACGGTTAATATACAGGTGTGCAAATAATGTTGACAACTATTCACTCAGTCCCACTATATTCTTTTGTACACCGTCTCTACAGCGACGATACGCAGCGTGGGTGTTTTCAGTGCACCTGTGATCTAGTGTGAGATTCTGGTAATGAGAAGGGAGAATCTGACTCTCTCTCTCTCTCTCTCTCTCTCTCTCTCTCTCTCTCATCTGCTCAGAATGGAAAGGCAGCTCTTAATTAGATTGCTTTACATTGTATGTCTGATATGGGACAAATTAAACTGCAGTAAGACAGTGCATTTCTCATTCGGAGAGCAGGTGAAACAGGCAAAAGAAAGCTTAAACGAATAGTTCTTTCCTCATGTTGATGAAAAGTCATTTTTTTAATTTTTCCGTGGAACACAAAAGGAGATATTGTGATAAATGTTAGCGCTGCTGTTTTACATACACAGAAAGCATATAGTGACCGGGTAGTAGACATTGAATATAGTGGACGCATGCACTGTATTCCAAGTCTTTTGAAGCCATACGATAAATGTGATGTGTAAAAAAAATTGGTCAAGTAACTTTGCTTAATAAGGGTAAGAACTAAATTGCTCAAAAATGATCTAATATGAATGAATCAAGCTGACTCCACAGATTTGACATCAATGGCACCAAATGCAACTCATACATTACCTGACATGCCAAGTCTGAATATGTGCAAAACGATACGTTTCGAGAAAACTGTTCCTTTAACATGCCAATGCAAACCAACACAAATACTGTTGTTTCATTTTGACCACTCCAGCAGGAACATTGTCTTTGTCCTTGGTGCTGAATGGCACACATGTTGCTGTCAATGGTCCTGAAATCCTTTGTGTGGATTTGTGAGGTCTCTCAGACTGCACATTGTTGAGTTTTTGCAACTCGAGTGTCATGAAAGCATCATGTGGCAGGGAGTTTGTGTAAGCGGTTAAAAGCGGACCACAGGTGATTGCAGGGTCTTGTGTTTGATTGCTGGTAATTGTGTGAAATCAGCAGCATGTGAGGCAATCAGCACAGCTTAAAACTTTATTTCCTGAGCATTTTCTGTTCACCTGAACTGCAAACTAAGGGATCAGAAACCAACCTCATCATATGTTTGCATTGATTGAAAACAAATGCTGAGAACGGTTAGACAGACAGGCCGTATTGTAGGTTCAGATCTATAACTTAATCACTAATGTTTTACCTTCATACATACAGTGCGTGTCTTTCTTTTTCTTTCTCATAATTTCATTCCCTCTCATTCTGTCCTAAAGGCAAAGCTATTAATACCACACCTGTGCACTGAGTGACAGCGACTATGTGTTGATCATCTGTCAACTTGCTTGAGGGAGATTTCATCTGCCTTATTCTCTTCTCTTCACTTCTCTTCTCTTCTCTTCTCTTCTCTTCTCTTCTCTTCTCTTCTCTTCTCTTCTCTCCTCTCCTCTCCTCTCCTCTCCTCTCCTCTCCTCTCCTCTCCTGTCCTGGCAGAGCACTAAACAGAGAAGCATATGATAACCTTCCCCCTCTGACCTCATGCGTGTGCAGGGAGATTGGTGAGAGAGACTGCAGGTGTTTCTCAGTGTGTACCTGAATAAGAACATTCAGCCTGCTGACTCAGACAATCTCTCTCTCTCTCTCTCTCTCTCTCTCTCTCTCTCTCTCTCTCTCTCTCTCTCTCTCTCTCTCTCTCTCTCTCTCTCTCTCTCTGCGCATGCGTGTGGGCGTGAGTGTTTGGTCGAGTGAGTGGAGTGTGACTTTGGAGAGTGGTTGCGGCTTTTCCTTTCATCTAAAGGTCTGTCAGTTTTAAATGTTCTTTTTTTCTCACACAGTTTTTTTTACATCATCTTTCTCTGTGTACTGTTTCAAAGCACTGAAACTAGTTCTACTGGGTCGTGTCGGACAGCTCTAAGCTGCGGCTACGACGATGGCGGAGAAGGCTGGTTTTGAGCAGCTCACCCGGCGGCACGGGCTGAAGGTCCCGGTCGTCGCTGAGTGCTCGGTCGAGGACACTGTTCTAGCGGTGGGAGAGATAGTGGGTCATGATAGTATCCGATCTGCATCTAGGATGAACGGAGCTGTTGTTTTGTTCTTGGACAAAGTTGAGAAAGTTAATGACATCGTGGAAAGTGGTATAGTTCTCAACGATAGTTTCGTTAAGATTTTTCCACTGGTTAATCCAGCAAGGAAAGTTTTGTTATCCAATGTGCCCCCGTTCATTAGCGATGAAGCACTGCAACGTGAACTGTCTAGATATGGACAGCTCGCGTCTGCAATTAAAAAATCCCGATGGGTTGCAAGTCTCCCCTGTTGAAGCATGTGGTTTCTTTCCGTCGGTTTGTTTACATGATTTTAAGAACGGATATTGAGGAAATAAATGTTGTTTTCAAATTCAAAGTTGATGGCTTTGATTATGTCATTTTGCTACAACTGAAAACATGAAGTGCTTTGGATGTGGAAAAGAAGGGCATTTAGCACGGGCTTGCCCTGGAAAAGGCAGTTTAGTAAACACTGCAGATGAAAATGCCCTTCAAAACCAAGGAATTAATGTGGTAAAGGATAGGCAAGCTGATGAAATGGCAGAAACAAATGTACATGTTGAGAATGAGGGCAGTAGAAGTAAGGGGTGTGAAAAGGGAAACCTGAGAAGTGATGAGACTTTGGATATTGAGATTGATGAGGTAGAGAATGAAATCTTTAATGAGGAGGAGAACATTTTTAAAGTTCCAGCAGTGAAAAGAAAATCAAATTCTTGTGAAGCAGCGGATAAGTTTAAGAAAAAGATGCAAGATGAGAACAATACACATATGTCTGATGTATCTGATTCAGGAAGTGAGCAGGAGGGGTCTGAGGCCTCTGTGGAAGATAGTGTGAGTCAAGATCGCAGTGGCTATGGTTTAGAACGAATGAAGAAGTTTTTACAAAGTACAAAAGGAATGAGAAATGTTGAGGTGATAGATTTTTTCCTGATCTCTCTTTGTTTATGGATTCAGCAAAAATCTAATGAAACACAAGGGTGATGAGTGTTTGTCGAATCCAGAGGTGTATAGATTAAAAAAATTGTGCAAAAAGTGCGCACCCAGACAACGCAGAATGAGTCACAAGAATAATGCAATAGTTTGTTGTTTGGTTATAGTGCTGCTCTCTTCCCTCATAATGAGCACTTTTAAAATCGCCTCCCTGAATGTTAATGGGATGAGAGATGCTAAAAAACGGATGCAGCTCTATGACTTAATCAAACTTAAAAATATAGACATTATGTTTTTACAAGAGACTCATAGTACAAGAGAAAATGAAGTAGAATGGCTGAAAGATTGGGAGGGAAAGATCTTTTTAGTCATAAGACTTCTCTTAGTTCTGGGGTAGCAGTTTTATTTTCAAAACAATTTCTGCCAATGTCTTGTGATCGTTTTGAAATAATAGAAGGTAGAGTTATTAAGTTAATAGCCAGGTTTGAAAATATCACAATGGAATTGATTAATGTCTATCGCCTGTTAAACCTGTTGAAAGAATGTTATTTTTGGAAGCATTGGGTGACAATCTTAAACAGTGCGATATGGAAAACATTTTTATACTTGCTGGTGATTTTAATTGTACGTGTTATGATATTGACAGAAATCATATTGAACCACATATGGCTTCAAGACGTAAATTGTTAAATATCATTAAAACCTACCAACTTTGTGATGTTTGGAGGAATTTTCATTTTAAAGATAGGCAATACACTTGGGCTCATGTAAAAGACAATTGTGTTTCATTAGCACGATTGGATTACTTTTATTGTCTTAAACATCAAGTACAGTTTTTTAAGTCTTGCTCTATTTGTCCTGTTGGTTTTTCTGACCACTCAATGGTGGAAGCTAGTGTGTTTATTAAATCTGTTAAGCAAAAGAGTGCATATTGGCATTTTAACACTGCTTTAATTGAGGATGCTGCTTTTGGAAAATGTTTACTTTTCTTTTGGATGGGATGGAGAAGCCAAAAGCCCAATTTCACTTCAATACAGCAATGGTGGGATATTGGGAAATTAAAGATAGAAAAACTATGTAATCAGTATACTTCTAATGTCACAGGGGACACTCTTCAAAATATTAGGAATTTGGAAATGGATATTTTGGAACTCCAAGGGTTGTGTGGAGCTCATGGAGATCTGGGCCAATTTCAGACTCTTAAGAAAAAAAAGCTGCACTAGCTGATCTGTTGGACACTAGAGCTCAAGGGGCTTTAGTTAGGTCCAGATTTCAGAGTATTTCTGAAATGGATGCCCCGTCCCGATTCTTCTTTAGTCTGGAAAAGAAAAATGGTCAAAAAAGAGTATTCAATGTTTACGGTCTGTGGATGGGAAAGATCTGACTGGGGACTCTGACATTCGGAAAAGGGCTGTTAGCTTCTATAGGGAGCTGTATGCCTGTGAATGTGGAGAGGACCAGTCAACAAATCACCTCCTTTCAGATCTTCCACAGATGACTGAGGAGTCGTGTGCTGGTCTGGTGCATCTTTTGACAGCTGATGAACTTTTTAAGGCATTGCAAAGCATGAAAAATGGCAAAGCACCAGGTCTAGATGGGCTGCCTGTGGAATTTTATAAGGCATACTGGCACTTCTTGGGAGAAGACTTGCTTGCAGTATTAAGTAACAGTCTGTCTGAAGGGCGACTGCCAATAAGCTGCAGGAGAGCAGTCTTAACTCTGCTTCCGAAGAAAGGTGACCTTAAAGAGGTTAAGAATTGGAGACCAGTGTCTTTGTTATGCACTGATTACAAGATTCTGTCAAAAACTTTGGCCAACAGACTGAGGGAGGTTTTGGGGCAGGTGATCCATATAGATCAGTCTTATTGTGTACCCAACAGATCAATAGTGGACAACATATCTTTGATTCGAGATGTTCTGGAAGTCTCTAGACTCTTTGATCAAAAGGTTGGTCTGATTTCTCTGGACCAGGAAAAGGCTTTTGACCGGGTGGAACATCAGTTTTTATGGCATACTCTTAAGGCATTTGGTTTCCCCTGGTTTTATTGCTATGATTAAAGTGCTCTATTGTGACATTGAAAGTATATTGAAAGTCAATGGTGGTTTAGGTAGTCCTTTTAAAATTCAAAGAGGTATAAGACAAGGTTGTGCCCTATCAGGTATGCTGTATTCGATAACTTTAGAACCAATGTTAAATAAAATCAGAGCAGAGTTAGATGGTTTTGATTGTGAAAATCTCTTTCCACCGATAAAACTGTCAGCATATGCTGATGATATAATGGTTTTGATTAGTGGGCAGAATGATATTAATAAGCTAGTGGATATTGTTAATAGGTATGGGAAATTTTCTTCTGCAAAAGTGAATTGGGCCAAAAGTGCAGCGTATTTAGTTGGAGAGTGGAAGGAGGAAAAACTGGTTTTGCCAGGTGGAATGAGCTGGTCAAAGGGTGGTTTAAAATACCTTGGAATCTTCCTAGGCGATAAATCAACTAATAAGAAAAATTGGGAGAATGTGTGTGAAAATGTTGAAGGAAGATTAGAAAGGTGGAAATGGATATTGTCTAAAATGTCTTTTAGGGGAAGGGCTCTGATCATTAACAATCTGGTAGCCTCCTCATTATGGCACAGTTTATCTGTTTCAGAGCCTCCTGTTGGGTTTCTTGAAAAAATACAAGTCAAAATGACAAACTTTTTTTGGGATAAATTGCATTGGGTGCCTAGGGCTGTGTTGTATCTTCCGAAGGAAGAAGGTGGTCAAGGTATTGTAGACCTCAAGAGTAGAAAAACAACCTTTAGGCTGCAATTTGTTCAGAGATTCTTATATAAATCAAATGTAGTGTGGGCTGGTTTAACTTCTTGCCTTTTAGGTAAGGTTGGTGAGTGGGGTTTTGGAAAAACTATTTTTTGGACTGACTGCACTAAATTTGATTTTGGGTTTATTTCTCCTTTTTATGAAAGTGTGAGAAAAGCTTGGTGTGTGGTACAAATCAAAAGATCCTTGCCCTACAAGTCTTTACAATGGTTTCTAGAAGAACCTTTGATTAATGGTGCACGTTTGGATTTATGTGATGATACAACACCGTGGTTAAAACAGGTTTTGACAAATGCTAAGATTGTGAAAATGAAGGGCCTAATGGAAGTGGCTGGTAAGACTTTGGACAAGGCTGATGCATTTGCACAGAAACTGGGCATAAGATCAATAAGGACAATTCATTTTCTGTTGAAAAAATTTCGAGAGACAAGGAGTAAAGAAGATTGGACTTTTTTATCGTTACGAACTGTCCCAAATGAAATGGATCGCTTTCCAAGTATGGTTATACCTAAGACTGTTTTAGAAATGGAGAATTCTTCAGCCACCTCAAAGATTTTAAGAGATATTGTCTTTGATACAATGGGGGGCACAAGTTTATATCAAGTGTGTGTAAGAGCGATAAATAAAGACAAATTACAACGTGTGGATACGCCATGGAGAAGCCACTTAAATATTGAGGTTCAAATTAAGCCTGTTTGGGGTTCAATTTACAAGCCACCATTGACTAAAAAAGTTGGAGATCTGCAGTGGCGAGTATTACATGGCATTATTGCAGTTAATGCTTTTATTTCAATCTTGAACCCAACTGTGCAAGATAAATGCCCTTTTTTGTACTGACAGAGAAACAATTTTTCACTGTTTTACCCATTGTGAGAGACTGAAATCTCTTTTTGTCTTATTGGAAACTTTGTTTTCTTCTGTCAATGAGAGGTTTACAATGTCGGTGTATATTTTTGGTTTTGAATATTGTAAAAAAAAGAAGAGGAAAGGACTGTTGTTAAACTTCATTTTAGGACAAGCAAAAATGGCTACATATGTTAGTAGAAGATATAAGATTCTTTATGATTCAAATTGTGTAGTTGAATTGTGTTTCAAAAGGCTTATAAAAGCAAGAGTAAGGCATGATTTTATTTTTTATCTATCTATGAAGAATGTGGAAAAGTTTGAAGACATTTGGAGTGTTGAAAAATTGCTGTGTTGGGTGGATAATGATGTGTTGTCTTTTGCTGAGATTATGGGATAATCTAATGAAGGGTTTTGTAATGTTTTTTTAGAATTCTGTATTTTAATAAAGGTGTTATAAAATTCAAATTCAAATTCTCTCTCTCTCTCTCTCTCTATCTATCTCTCTCTCTTGGCATGACTGTATGTTACAATGTTGCCAAGTCAAACAGAGTAGAAACATGTGTATAACATTAATAAAAATATTTATAATGTGGAAATTTAGAACACAGTAATTAACAAACAAATCTCTCTCTCTCTCTCTCTCGCTCTCTCTCACACGCAGGCGCGCACGCTCAAAAACTGAACAAGTCATTTTTTGATTCTCCGTCAATTTTTTTAAGTCGTTTCTGTAATATGATAGCCAAAGGTCTTATTTGGATGTCTTTTTCTTATGTAATAGAGCACAGTTTTAGGGCTCCGGAAGTAAAAATTCCATCCAAAATCTCAACAGAGAATCTTCTTGCCATTTTAGTGAATTATTTGATCAAAACTGACCTCTAGTATGACTTCAGAAAGCTTGAAGTGCAGAGCATGAGCGGGATTCAGTATGTTTTTGATTCAGTATAAAAACTTTTTTTAAAAACTTTTGTTCGGAAGGTTGCACTGTAGGTGTAGATTCAAAAGAAATTTGATTTGTTCAGGAAATGGACAACACTGGTTGTTTCATGCTGTAGATCATGCTGTAGAGTCATTCGTTTTATAAGAATCATTCATTCAGCAATTGGGCTCCACTGGTCACTGGAATCATTCATTCAGGAGTTGGACAACACTGATTGTGCATTATTCGTGCTATAGGTTAAAACGTTTTTAATTAGAGAATTGGGCTCCACTGGTCTTGCATGTTCTGGCTGTAGATTCAAAAGAACTGAATCAAGAGTCAATTGTTCAGGAATCAGACATCACTGGTTGTTTCACGATGTAGATTCAAAAGAACCAACTCTTAAGAGTCATTTGTTTGTGAATCAGACAACACTGATTTGGTATGTTTCTTGCTGTAGATTTAAAAGAACTAACACATAAGAGTCCTTCATTCGGGAATCAGCACCACTAGTTGCACATGTTTTACACTGTAGATTCAATAGAACTGACTCATAAGAGTCATTTGTTGGGAAACTGGCTAAGAAATTTTTGATACCAATCTGTCCTTTGAAAATCTAATTTCCAATGTTTGTCGAACAGCATTCTTCCACCTGAGAAATATTGCTAAATAACAACACATGCTCTCTGTTGCTGATGCTGAAAAATAAATGAATATGTTCATGACCTCAAGACAAGGTTATTGTAATGTATTACTGGGAGGATGTACTGCAGGTTCAATAAATAAAGTTTTATTAGTTCAAAATGCAGCAACCCGAGTGCTGACTAGAACCAAGAAATATGATCATATTAGCCCCATTTTATCGTCGTTACATTTTGTATTAATTTTACAATTCTGTTAACTACATACATGTCATGTTTAGATGTGTTTTTGTTCATGTTTTGATTCCATGTTTTTTTCTTTTTTTTTCAGGAACTAAGCTAAAAAGTTTAGTTCCTGATTCCCTAGTCATGTGATGTCCTGTTTTCCCTCCATGTTCATGTGTCTTGTTTTCATTGGTTTCATTAGGTTGTTATCAGTTCTGAAATTAGACAACACTGGTTGCACAGTATGTTTCGCAAATAGATTCACAAGAACGAGCTCATAAGAATCATTTGTTTAGGAATCGGGCTCAGCTAGTTGTGCATGTCTCACGCTGTCGATTCAAAAGAACCGATTCATATGAATCATTTGTTCAGGAATTGGGCTCATCTAAGTTGACACATGATTCGCACTGTAGATTTATAAGAACCAGCTCATATACGAGTCATTCTATTAGGAATCGAACAACACTGTTCGCATATTTTTCACACTTTAGATACAAAAGAACTGATTTACTGTGTAAGAGACATTTGTTCGGAGATCCAACAACACTGGTTGCTCATGTTTCATAAAGTAGATTCAAAAGAACTGACTCATAAGAGTAATTCATTCAGGAATATGAAAACACTAATCATGCTCTGTGATTAACGTAGTAGATTTAGGAAAGGTGTTGCAGCGCAGCAGAATTACATTGCAGGAAACACTGACAGAGGGTTTAAGCACTATGTCACATCTGACTCGATGGACGAATGTTTGTTCAAAAACCATTAGCAGACTAAAAGTAAAAAAAAATCTCTCTCAAGCCTACTCCTAAAAGACGTTAAGTAAAGTGCCTATGGAGACAGTGAATGGAAAATGTACTTCCGGAACCGGTGGCTGGTGATCTATTATCAGAGCTGCAACTGGCTTCTGGTCAGTTAGCAAATATATTCATAAGATCACTGTAATCTGTCTTAATCACTAGTTTTTGAAGAGCCACTGGTCAACATGAATAATGCCGCTGTATGTAAGAGATCGTACTAAAAGACCCTCTGATTCACAAGAAAGCTCAGCTGTGTTTGTGTGTCAAAGACTGCATTCATGTTTATACTCCACCTAAAGACCACTGATGTCCTCTTAACAAACGAATGCCTCATTCCGCGCGCGCGCGCGCGTGTGTGTGTGTGTGTGTGTGTGTGTGTGTGACATGAACATTAGTGGAGATTGTTCTGGTCTGAGCTTGTTATTAACACTTGGAATCGCTCTTTTGGATAATAATGAAAAATGACTGTAATCACAATGAGTGAGGCTGCAGTGCGGCCAGCATTTGAAATCATTTAACTGCTGCCTGAAATGGCAGATTTGATTAGAACGCATCCCACTTTTCTTTTCTCCTGTTTTCTCCTGTTTTGAGGCGATATTAAAGCTAAAGCTGCTGTCCAGAGCCTGTGTTTTTAATGAAATATATTGACCTACATTAGACAGATCTTTGTACGTTTTGGAAAGAGTGTAATATTTCAGAGTCCACCGATAAAAAATATTAAATAAAAAAAACATATTACAAGTGGCCCATAATTGAGCTACATTTCATTTATTCTGGGGTCTGTGTGAAACTTATCTCTATTATGGTGAAGCTGTCCTCTGTGATTACTTTCTAACGCACTGGGCTTTATCTCACGCTCCACATACTAATAGAATTATCCATCATTTCATTCAGAAATGACCACAGGAAATAAATCTACAGTATGTTATTTGTACTATCCAAAATGAGGGGATAATCTAATTTACATTAATTGTGCACATTGGAGTTCTTGATCACTATAATGCTAGGCAATTTAAGAAAAGTATTCACTGTTTAATTGTTTAATGTTATTAATTAGCACTAGAAAGAAACACTTCTGTTAAATGCCATTACAGTGTTTGCAAAGCAGCAATGTATTAAAATCCCTCAACTACTTGATATATATATATATATACACAGGGTTGGGAGGGTTACTTTTGCATTCCACTTAAAATGTATTCCACTACAGATTACAGACTACATACTCTCAAATGTAATTTGTAATGTATTCCGTTAGATTACTCAAGGTCAGTAACATATTCTAAATACTTTGGATTACTTCTTCAGCACTGGTAGATTTTTTTCTAATAGTTTTGAGTATAAAAACTGCCAGTACAGTAAGTAAAATACACATAAAAACAAGGATTTTTAGATATTTTTACAGGAAAATAATAAAAAAATGATGATCAAGAATACAATTTCTTTGTACAAAGGTCTTTATGATTATTATGATCCAACATGTATTTTCTTAATAAAAAAATATGATCATGTCTGGTAACATGTGCATGTAAAATGGCTAGAAATATCATTTTAGCTTAGCATAAAGCTAACAATTTACACAAGGTTTATTTCTATTTCTTCTGCTCCAAACTTACTTCAAACTTACTTCAAACGTACTTCTCTCTCTGCTCGTATGAATGTAACACATCATAAGAAAGTGTTTCACCGCTGTTCAAATGCACTTTGGATCGCATCATTTATATGTAGAAATGTTTTTGCATTATGTTTTGTATATTTATTTTTTCTATTTGATTTTGATGGTGAAATGTGATTTGTAATTTGTTTTTCTGAGATTCATCTGAGAATATTGGATGCGGTGCTCACAGGGCATTTCGGACCGCACTGCGCTCTTTTTCTCTCTCTCTTTCTCCGTTTTTCTGTTTCCGATATGCAGCTGTGCCCTCCAGCTTGTCCTTCTCGGATCTCGGACTCTGTTCCAATGGTTGTTCCCACCTCTGAATGTTTGGCAGTGACTGGTGTGCCATCTCACCCGTGCTCTGTTCCTCAGGCTGAATGTGTTCTCTGTACCGCTCTGCTGTTCACTGTGTCTTTGTGGCAGTAATGCGTTTGTGAATGTGTAGTGTGGACTCTGTGAGATCAGTAGGTACTGCGAGGCATTTGATGATTAAAATTATAATCTAATAAAGCAAAAACCCATAAGAGGCCACGCTAAAGTGATTTTACCATGGTTATGGTTTGATGTTAGGAGCGATGCAAAGCTTCTCTAAAAAGTCATAAAAGACACCAACGTTCAATATAATATAAATGATTTATATCGAATATAAATGTTAATGCTTATACTTGTTAAAATGTATAAAAGTCAATAAACAATGAGAGGCCATGTCCTTCAGTGATTTTACCATGGTTAAGGGCATGACGCTTTTATAAAATATCTGGAAAAGCAAAAGGTTATCATAAAAGACACACCAATGTTCAATAAATGATCATTTATTCAAGTTTTTCACAATAAACAATTCTTCTGCCAAGTAATGTATTTCATCAGCCTGTTTATGGCAAATATGAGTGGTCCTTGCCCATGCAATACCCACTGCTACAATGCCAGAGTGTTGTAGGTGGTTGCCAGTGTGTTGCTACGGTGTTCTGAATGGTTGTAAGCATGTTGCTTTGTTGTTGTTTATGTACAGAGTGGTTGTTAGTATGTTGCTATGTGGTTGATGCGTTGTTCTTGGTGGTTGCTAAGGCTTTGCTTGGTGGTTGCTAGGGTGTTTTAGGTGGTTCCATGGGTGCTGATTTGCAGATGCATCCACGTAGCAACACACAACCACTCAGAAGACCTGAGTGGTTGTTAGTGTGTTGCTATGTGTTTGCTAAGGTATACTGAGTGCTTTCAAACACCTGCTATGCTGTTCTAAGGTTCTATAGTAGGTGGTTACTTTGGTGTTTTAGGTATGGTTGGCAAGGACGTTGCAAAAATGTTCAGGGTGGTTGTTAATGTGTTGCTAGGTGGTTGCTTAGGTGTTCAGCGTGGTTATTAGGTATTTGGTGTGTGTTTGCTTGGGTATTGTGGGGTGTTGCTAGTTCAAAACAGGTAACCACGAGATTTAAAATACAATGTTCAATGTAAGTCTATGGAATGTTTTTGCCAGGCAAAAATTATAAGTCCGGTTTTATTAAACAGTTTTATACTGGTTTATACCGAACGGTTTTCGGACTGTATGTATAACCTTATTATAATCAAAATAGGTGAGAGGCAGTGCATTACAGAAATTAAGCATAATGATTTATAATCATGTAAGATTGTGCATGTAAGCATGTTTAGTAGCTTTGAACATTCCAGATATTACACCCATAAATACTTCAAACCATTTTTTTTAAGAAGCACCTGATGCATGATTAATGTTGCTAGTAGTTCTGCGAGAAAAGGAATGCTCGAAAGTAATTTTAAGTTGTGCATTTAAGTGGCAGTGTAGGGGACGTTTTGCTGTGGCTGATTGACGCCTGAGGAATCATTCTGTCTCTGAGAGCCAAACCAATGCTAAAGTGGCTCGACTCCCAGAGAGAGAGAGAGAGAGAGAGAGAGAGAGAGAGAGATATATTTCTGCAGGGTATCTCTCCATCTGTCTCAGCTCAACAACCCCATCTCTGTCTTTCTGCCCTGCTTTCTCGCTTTATCTTGTGAAGCTTAAATTCTTTGTGATTTTGTGCATATGGCTCTTGGAACAGATTTAGCTGTTTTGGAAGGAAATTGATACTTTAATTCACCAAAGTAGCATTCAACTGATCACAAAGTATAGTCAGGACATTGCTGATGTAAAAAATAACACCATCACTATTTAAAAAATGTCATTTTTGATAAAATCTAGTCAGGCCCCATTTCCAGCAGCCATCACTCCAACACATTATCCTTGAGTAATCATGCTAAATTACTAATTTGGTTCTGGAAAATCACTTGCCATTATATCAAACACTTCTGAAAGCTATTTGGTTAGTTAAATGAAGCTTAACATTGTCTTTGTGTTTGTTTGAGTTGCCACAGTATGCAATAGACTGGCATGTCTTAAGGTCATAAGCTTTCTCTAGAAACTCATCAGTCAATCGTTGTTTTCAGGAATGAAGGCTATGCGATGCTTGAAATTGTCAAAAAACTGAAGATTTCATACAAAGTTGTACACTTCAGTCTTCAAAGACAAAGAACAACTGGCTCTAACAAGGACAGAAAGAGATGTGGAAGACCAGATGTACAACTAAACAAGAGGATAAGTGCATCAGAGTCTCTAGTTTGAGAAATAGACGCCTCACATGTCCTCCGCTGACAGCTTCATTTAATTCTACCCACTAAACACCAGTTTCATGCCTTATTGGAAGAATTGCAAAGAAAAAGCCATTTTTGTAACAGAAAAACTAAAAGAAAAGGTTTGAGTGGGCAAAGAAACACAGACATTGGACAACAGATAATTGGAAAAGAGTGTTATGGATCTTAACCCCATTGAGATTTTGTGGGATCAGCTAGACTGTAAGGTGCGTGAGAAGAGCCCGACAAGACAGACACATCTATGGCAAGTGCTGCAGGAAGTGTGGAGTGATGAGAACTATTTGAAGTTAGTTCTAGAAGTTCTACATTTTTTTTCTCAAATTGTAGTAGTAAGTTTTCACATTAGTAATGTATTAAAAATAAGTATATGATAATGTATTTTTTATATATTTCAAAGCATATTTCTTTTTAATTAAAACTGATAGATTCAATTCGAACATCTTCCTCTTTGCATTGCAAATGATTCCAAAGTGCATTATACATTTCTAAAACATTTCTCCAGAGCAAAGCTTAAAGTCTAAACATATTTACATTACACAAATGTATAGGTGACTCTCTTAGAAACTTCTTTCACTGGAGATGTGAGAACACACACACTCCTCCGAGGCAGAGATGTCGAGAGTGTTTGAGATTTTGGAGGTTCTGTGCTGATGCTTGAGCTGAAGGGATTTTCGGGTGGAAAAGACTCTTGTGTCCTGAGGCTTCTTTACTTATTCATGTCAGTCTGATCCTTCAACTTAAGCTGTACATGCTGCACGGAAGAGAAGTGGGCCAGGAGAGCTTTCATTACAAACAGCCGAATGCAGATTTTTATTCACACACTCTTAAATGCTTATCAAGGAACACCTAAACCGTAAATTCATCGCTGAAGTCATCCACTCCCCCTGCTTTCATGTATCACATTTGAAGATATTTCTCCTAAACAAACAAATTTCAAGGAGAAAATAATTACTGGAATTTTAGCACAAGTAAATTCTTGGCGTTGTCTTCTTCTTTTGAAATAACAGCATGAGTTTTGTTATGTTTTTGGTCATGAATCATAAATTATGTTTGATACTGGCAGGGGTGTAAGTCTAGTAGCCAGATATCCACAGAGCATCAGAGCCTGAAGAAAAGAAAGAGAGATGCATCAAATCTCAGTTTTTATCATGAAACATCATGGGGCAAATTCTGTAAAAAAAATAAAATAAAAAGAAATACACAAACACACCTCCATTTGATGTAAGTAGCATTTACTGAAGTTACAAATATTTGGCAATATGATAAAATAAGTTAAGACCAAATTGAGAAAACAGAAAAGGGTAAGATCAAGTAAAATTGTTAAAGCTGAAGTGTCATTTCTGCGCCACTTGCATCACCAAACGGAAACAACCTATCGAATATGCCCTCTGTCTACCATTGGAGCCACAGTGTTTAAACTCTTCTGGGGGAAATAAACTTAAGAATAGTTGACTTATAGTTGACTGTGTGTTTAGCTGGTATACAAGAAAGGATTTGAAAAACATGTCATACATCAGCGTTAAGGTAACGACTGCATATTAACACTTTTTGCAGTGTTAGTCTATTACAAATTATGCCTTATTAACAAAACTAAGTGCTATCAGCCTGGTGCAATTAACACCAACAAAAAGGTGGTAAATGGAAATATATTACTCTTCTAATCTTATCACGCTATGGGCTCTATTTTCATGCCAGCGCAAAGAATAAGTGTGGGTGCGGTGGGTATGCACTCAAACTGTGGGCGTATTGTATGTAAATAAATGGTGCAATGCACATGTTGCTATTGTCCTGAGTAATTATGCATTGTGCTAAGACATTTGAGAAGCACAGCTAATCTCAGCACAAAGTATAAAATCGGTTCCTACATTTGCAGTTTGGAGATTCCACCAGAAGTTGGCAATAAAGTCCATATCCAAACTCTGATAATACAGTATAGCAGAACATCAAATTATGTTTGTACTTTTGATCAGCAGTGATTAATGCATCATATCATTAATAAGATGAATGATCTATCAATGTTGGAATTAAACTCACTCAGACTGCCGATATTTTCTTTTCCATTAATTATTTTTAATGTATCCATGGATGTGGTTGCAGATGAATCAAACAGAATAGTGAAATCACTGTTCTGAGACGGAAACTTCTCCTCTATCTTGCCTGCACTCGACTCATTAATTTAAAGGAGAAGGATGAGGTGCACTGCACTGACACCCTCTTCACTCCTATTGGTTGTCGCTCCCAAGAGTCGCTCCTCATTTGCATAAAGTTCAGTCGCTGCCACATCTAGTCGCTGTCGCTCGTTTCACCAGAAGTTGCCAGCTCTCATTGAAAATAAATGAGATCTAGTCGCTTTGTCGCTGGAATTCGCTGCACGCGTGAGAGGGGCTTTATGAATGTGCTATTTTTGTTTATATTGCAGGTGCATGACAAGGAATGGACTATATAATAGGATGCAGGCGGTGTAATAAACAGAAAATAACCTCATAATGAAATTACACTTGTCCCAGCCCATTAGCGCTTTGCATGAGCAATTTTGCCAAACCAACTTGCGCCAAGACTTAGCACATGCTTGTGTAACACTCCTGTTCTACCTGCTCTGTATGGGACTTGAACCAGCGTCTCTGGCATGGGGTGCACTAACAAGGAGGCTAAAGGCTACAGCCTCTGGCATCAGTCGCGAGTGCACCTCTTGTGGTCAGGATAGTGATGTTTATACACATTGCATAGCTATCTATCAGCTGGATCCCATTACACTCACCCCCCTAAATCTCACTCCCATCCGGGTCACGGCAACATTGTGACTCTCCTGTACTATCCGCACCATACGGGATTCGAACAGGCATCTCCAGTGTGGAAGGCAGGTGCGCTAACAAGGAGGCTAAAGGCTACAGTCTCTAGCGTTAGTCGCTAGTGCACCTCGAGGTCAGGAGAGTGAGGTTAATACACATAGCACAGCTATCTATCTATCAGCGGGCCACCGTTACACTCACCCCTCTAAACCTCACTCCCATCCGGGTCATGCCACCATTGTGACACTCCTGTACTACCCGCTCTGTACGGAATTCGAAACGGTGTATCCAGTATGGAAGGCAGATGCGCTAACAAGGAGGCTAAAGGCCACAGCCCATAGTGTCAGTCACTAGTGCACCTCTTGAGGTCAGGAGAGTGAGGTTGTATACACATTGCACAGTTATCTACCAGCTGGCCACCATTACACTTGCACAAAAATTCTAAAACTTCATGGCCATTCCGTTGACTTTGCGTATATGATTTCTTGCATAGCACTGCGCTTAGCGCTAACGCTCTTTAAATATGGCCTTACTCCACCTTATCACTCTAATTATTGCTCTACCTTATCATTCTAAACTCTAACCCTTTACCTCTACTAACCCATTGCTCTAACCCTTTACCTCTACTAACCCATTGCTCTAGCTGATCACAAACCTATGATGACATATATTCTCCTTATAGTTTCTAGAGTTACCTTGGCTAAAGACGGATGTCCCATGGAGTGAGTAGGTAAAGGGTTATTTATGCAATTGTACAAATCTCGTACTTCATCTTTTGTTGTCCATGTCCAATTCCAGCACACACTGTGGCATCTTAATTAATGCAGCTCTTAATCTTACTAGCCATAATTTCTCATTTGCATTATGACCACTCTGGAATACCACAAAATATCTGATGAAAAATGGAGGCTGACTATAAATGGACGCAAGATCCATTCAATTTTGAAAACACTGCACTGGGTCCTAATGTGTCTGCGTGCCATTGTCAAAGCAGAAAGCTTTGTATACCATTCTCTCTATCCCTCTCACTCTCATGCTCTCTCGCTCTTTTCCCTTTATTCTCATTCACTCTCTGGGGGCGCAGCGGGACGTTGCCTGAATGTCTCTCAGAATTAATGGACTTCCTCTCGCATGAAAACTGGAGCAGTAGAATAATTACAGTAATTTCTCTATTCAAAGGCAGGATTTGCTCTGAGCCCCCTGAACATGGCTCAGGCCCTCCACTGTCAACACAACCTGCCCTGACATTTTCCGACCTCAAAGTCCCACCCCACCAACTTTCTTTCACACCTTCAGGTGAGGATGCACCTCTCCTGTGGAAAAGGAAAAGAATAACGCCCTCACTTCTTTTTTTCCCAACACATCTGCATTATTCATGAGCACTTCACTCATTCTGTCCAAGCACTCGGTAGCCGGTTTGAAACCTGACACAATTGACATTTTGTGAAAAACAAAAAAAAAGATTGGGAGGAATCAATACATCCATCTTTCTGGGGACAAAGGACAAACGGCATTAGCATGTCAAGAACTCCCAAGCAGAGACTTGAACTGACCCTTCATCCATGTATTTTAATCACTATTGATATTTTTCAGATATGCCCACAAGAGAGCTTCAATCGAAGGCTTATTTCACTATTCTGCTAGAGCTCCTGTTGAATTAGATATGTGGAAAATTAATGGTGGGGCGGCTGCTAGGAGCAGAATGTCCAAAGAGTGTCCAAAGCAGATGGGCTTGAAGAAACATGTGGATGAGGAGTAAAATGATGACAACATTTCCAATTTGGGGTGAATTATCCCTTTAAGGGAAAGACATAAAATGCTACACTGGTGTAGAATGTCTACTTTAATAAAGAAATTATGAAAGGGGGCCTGGGTAGCTCAGTGAGTATTGACGCTGACGACCACCCCTGGAGTCACGAGTTTGAATCCAGGGCATGCTGAGTGACTCCAGCCAGGTCTACTAAGCAACCAAATTGGCCCGGTTGCTAGGGAGGGTAGAGTCACATGGGGTAACCTCCTCATTATTGCTATAATGTGTGGTTCTCGCTCTCGGTGGGGTGCGTGGTGAGTTGTGCGTGGATGCCACGGAGAACAGAGGGAGGCCTCCACGCACGCTACGTCTCCACGGTAACACATTCAACAAGCCATGTGATAAAATGCGTGGATTGGCGGTCTCAGACGCAGAGGCAACTGAGATTCATCCACCGCCTCCCAGATTGAAGCAAGTCACTACGCCACCACGAGGACTTAGAGCGCATTAGGAATTGGGCATTCCAAAGTGGGGAGAAAAGGGGAGGGGGAAAAAAGAAATGATGAAAGATACTAATTATGCTGAGTATCTTAGAGAGATATGTGCTTTTTGCTCTCAGGAAATCCTTTGTGTGCTTCAAAGTAAACCTGCAAGTATTCTCTCTCCCCAACAGATGCCCTGTCACTCAGCAGTCATGGGAGCCTTTGTTCTTGAGTGCCAATAATGAAACTATCATCGGTCAGGAGATTTCCTGATTCTGTCAAAGACACAGAACGAAGTCCAAAGAACTGTAAAAATGTATCGTTAAAATGTATGTAAATGTATCCAAATGCATCTTTAGGTGGGGGAAAGAAACGGATACACTGATGCATTATGATTCTTTCTCAAAGGATTTTAGATTGACCTTAAAATTGATCATAATCAGAGTTTTAAATGTCAACAATTTTGCCCTGTTTAAGAAAATAAAAATTGTGGTTACAGTGAGGCACTTACAATGAAAGTGAATGGGGCCAATTTTTGGAGGGTTTAAAAGCAGAAATTTGAATTATAATTTTACAAAAGCACTTACATGAATTCTTCTTTTCAAACTTGTGTATTTTTTTTAGCTGTAAAGTTGTTCAAATAAATTTTTTTACAGTCATTTAAGTCAAAATAAATAGTTTACAAGTATAAACAATATAGTATAAATACAAAATAAGTGAACAATATGCTTGTTAACGTGATTTTAGTGTGACAAAATCTCTTACTAACCATTTCTGTGTAAAGATATATGCAATATTCTTCATAAAATTTGTTGTCATGACGACATAACAGCATTAAACCTAAGATGGCAATCACTATTTAAAAACTGTACAGCTCAAATAATGCACTAGTTTTAACAGAAGAATTCATGTATGTGCTTTTAGAAATGTATAAGCTTCACAAGTCTTCTTTTAAACCCTCTGAAAATTGGCCCCATGCACTTCCATCATAAGTAGGCTTCCTTACTTTAAATTCCTTTTTTTTTTTCATATTAATTTTTTAATATTTATGTATTTTTTTGTGGTATTTATGCCACAAATGCTGTCGATTGAGCTTCAATTGAACCCGGAATATTCCTTTAAATACTTCATCATATCCCAGTTGGATGGGGTTGGGAGGCATCAAGAATAATTTCGGAATCAGATCATAACTTCCTCAATCAAAATCAAAATCCAATCAAATTGCGAGGTCAAAAAATGTCACACTTTTTGCGTTTAATGGACCAAAAATTTGAAATATTGTCTGTCTGTATATGCCGCCTTGAAGCAAATCAAATACTATCGGTCCTTTGAAAACAGAGGACACAAAAGCAAAGGAACAGATTGGATTGTAAAGTTTCAGATATACTCAGAGACTTTGGATTCTGAATCATCCATGAATATGTAATGCGGATACCTCTAAATATAGATTTGCCAGCATTTCCCATAGTGGCTGTCTGACAGTGAGAGACACTAATCCAACGCACGGTAGAAAGAATGAAAGCGCAACAGACTGTCAGCTCCTCTCTCCTGCCTGGACACAGTTAAACAGGTCAGGACGCTCCAGGTATATGACAGGAACAGTGAAGCTAAACTGAGGTGTAATCATTACAATGTACGATAACCTGGATTTAAGAAACAATTTTATTCATTACACCACTCTATGATTGTGTAATAAAAGAACAGCTTGTAATTGACATCTGATCATTTATTTAAGGCTGTCTGCTTTGACTTGATAATAGATCATTTGTGGTTGCATATGTTTGATGGTGTTACCATGGTAATAAGTGACAGAAGAGGGTCATGTGGGCGTGTACAGCTGTAATTCAGGAGCAGCCAAGTAGGATGTGTTCCAACATCCTTGTTGGTCCTGGAGTAACATTCAACTCCACCAATCAGATTTTAGGTTTGGAGTCTTACACAATAGAGAAGGATTTGACAGAGATCTGACGGATAGGAATGTGCAGGGGGCGTTTATTTTTATTTGTTTTGTTCACAATTTTCAAAAGGAAATTTGTAAACAAACCTGCATAGAAAACTTAACCTGCATAGCTGTTGGCTCCTGGACAGCAGTCACTGTATTTCAGGTCTGTGAAGAGCTGCCCTTGCCCTGTTTCACCCCGTCCCCAGTTCTGACCTACTACACCTGCAGAATTAATCATTTATGTCCTCTAGAGTATTAGGTGAAGTGCTCGGGTGAGATATCTGCACTACTCCACTGAACTCTGTCATTTCTGCTGTGATGAACACTTTGCATGACAATGCATGTCTTTTAAATCTGCATATACAGAACATAAAGAAAGTATACGTCCACAGTCTGTTCACACAACTGCTAACTTAAATACAGTCTGTATGAATGGATAACCAAAGTCAAGCCCCTTTTGTAGAGTCATGAACTGTAACATATACTGTACGCTTTGGCTTAGCAATCAGATAAAAACAACACATACTCTATATTAGAAATATCATAAATTTAAGAAATACGGTCTGTTAAGTCGAAATTAGATTGAAGAAATATTGTGTTGATGTAGTGACACTAGGGGTCACCCTTGGGAGCCCTAAACACCTCTGATGTTTGAGAAAAGGCCGATGAAAATTGGCAAGTGGAATTTGCATGCCATTTCCCCGGACATACGGGTATAAAAGTAGCTGGTGTGCAACCACTCATTCAGATTTGTTCTTTGGAGCTGAGCGGTGTTGATATATTTCACTGCCAATCCATTCGCCTCTGTAGAAAGCAAGCGACCTCTGCGGCTGTTGGATTTCACGGCGCATCACAGCGGTTTCTCCCACTTTCGCACAGATACGTGCAGAGAACACCCCTGGGCACCCCTGGGCACTTCGACAAGGCACGTTGATCACTAAAAGAGTACATTTCTCCTTAGAGTATATATTCCCTAAAAGAGTGGGCACTGACGCAAAGCTTCTTTTCACACCCAAGCACAGGGGGTTGTGGCTGCTACAAGGAATCTCAGCCTCCTCCCCCATTGATGATTAGTCCTATGTTGGGTATGCAGAGCAAGGTAAGTGCCTTAACGTCTCTCCTTATACAGCGAGATCGGGTCACGAGGCCCCCTGACATAGCACTCCCTGCCCCGCTTTGCCACGAGACCCCTTCCGCTGGTAAATCAACAGCGGTTGTCCCTTGGTGCTGCTCGCCCAGAGTTTGGAGGTGTGGTTAATGCTCTCCAAACTGTCGTGTGGTTAATGCTCTCCAAACTGTCGTGATGGGTGGCCAGGACGATCCAACTCGGCTATGTGATTCAGTTCGCCAGACGCCCGCCCAGGTTCAGCGGCATCCGTTTCACCTCTGTAGGTTGCAAGGACTTCGCTGCCCTACGTGTGGAAGTCACGGACCTTCTGCAGAAGGACGTGATAGAACCTGTCCCTCCAGCCGAGATGAAGGGCGGCTTCTACAGCCCCTACTTCATCATGCCCAAGAAAGCTGGTGGGTTGCGACCCTTCATGAACCTGCGGGCACTGAATCGGGCCCTGTACAGGCTTCCTTTCAGGATGCTCACACAGACCCGCAGAGTTGTGCGATTGGGTTGGTACTTTCCTTCCTGCAGGAGAGGTTGGAAGGGTGGCTGTCCCCCTCCACATTGACGGTGTATGTAGACACTTAAGCGGCACCCCACGATGCAGTAGACGGTAAGTATTTAGGGAAGCGGGACCTGAACTAAAAATATTAAGTAAAAAACAACAATATTTCAATAACAAATCTGAGTTAAGTCTACTTGCATCTAGTTACCTTAACTTTAATAGTTTACTTAATTTTGTGTGAATACCAAGTTAACTTAATTACACAAGTTTTGGAGACACCATTACTCAATTCAATTAAGTGGAGCGAGTTTACTCAATCAATTGAGTTAAGCCAATTTATTACATATGTCACAAAGTAATTCCGCACAAAGGTAATAATTTTACATAATTTAACAAAACAAAGTTTACATAATGGGCTCCACAGTGGGGTCAGGGGGGGTTGAAGATGTAATTGGATGTCGCAGTTTTAATTTTGGTGATTTATGTAAAAGGTGAATAAATGGCATTGTTGTTGTAGCGCCTCTTGTGTTCATTTCACAAGGAAACTGCTTCTGTTCATACAATTATCCACATTAGAAATCATTTAGCAAAAATATTGTTATAGTTATGTACTGTAACTCTATGAGACCAGGTTGGTATTAGCACTCATAAACAGGACTGACTAGCGTATTGTTAGAGAGCTGAGGTGACATCAGAGAATAGAAGGACACAGGACAGACAGCAAGATGCCCTCCAACCACCCAGGTCACGGTTTGTTATGGTCTATTGCATACAGTGTGATTAACCCAGTGGAAGAACACACTTAACTAGATTAATCCTGTTCCTTCCAAGAAATTCACCTTCCGCTGGGTCTCATCTGTGATTCAATGCAGCTTCATGAGTCTTGTCTAATGAGCAATAATCGCACCTGAACGAGCTGAGTAATTACTGTAGGATGATCAACTTGTGTGTATGTGTATGTGTATGTGTGATCGCTGGGGTATGGGTGCTTCATGGGAGATAAAGCTGAAATCATACTCTAGCGCAGTATGTAGCTGGTCTGTTTGGGGTGAGATTACACACTGAACCTTTGTGCGGAATTACAGACTGATGATGTCGCCGGTCTCAGGCCCGAGTGAATCGACACTCAAACTGTCTCATTACAGCCCATTTGGACCGACACACACACAGAGACTGCGGCAAACCGATAGGCCTTTAATTCCCCTGCAGCATCCAACATCTCCTGCCTTCATTCGAAACTATAATTAAATCCTCTCAAGGCATGCAGCGAAGGCGTCCCTCCTGATCTGAGCTTATGGAGGTAGTGAGTGGCATGTTTGATTATCTGAGCATTTCGTGCAGCTTTTGTTTTTGGGTGTAAACCAGTCCTGCTTCTTCATTAGCTATTAGTTGACTAAGTCATTAACATCATTACATTTCCATCGTCTAGTGTTATCGCTACCTAGAGGCATTTTCTTGTTAGATAAAGGCTCTGAAATATACTGTGTATCCAAAACTAAAAATTAACTGGTGGTCATTTAAATGTTATTTTAGGTAGTTTTGTAGTCATGAAAAACATTTTTTTACTTTAGATTCAGTTGAGGAGATCGTTCAATGCGAAATGGTTAATATAGACCTGGAGCGCATTAAGGAAAAAGGAGTGCGTGTACCGTCCATAATGGAGGGGCTCGAGCACAGGACTGGGCTTGAGCTCTGAGTACACCCCCCAACCCCAGTTATTATTTGTAAACCGAATGACAGTTTCTAAATATTAATTAGAATAGGCATTATGAAATATAAAGGTGGAGGTTAGGGAAGTCCTTGTAAGTGCCCGCATTGCATGTCATAGACACCGGTTCGAATCCCGCTCATAGAGGGTCAGGCGGGACCGATTACACATACAACTCTATTTGTGGTACTTTTTATATATATATATATTTTTTTTTTTTTTGGACCTTCGATGTGGATGTTCCACAATATGACAGTGAGTAAAATGTTCCTTTTGGGTGTACAATTACTTTAAATTGGCTTTTTAATTTTAGTCTCCCTTGTATCCTCTGAGAAAACACCCTTGTTATAATTCCGTCCTGACTCCAATACTGCAGACTGACTCTAATTAAAGAACTATGCCATTTCTCTAACAGTATTTGTTTACTTATTGAGTTTCTCCATACTACACGGTTTAAAGAACATTGACTGGGCCGTGTGGAATGAATCACACACACTTTGCTCTCTCTACAATACATATTCATTCATCCAGCTCAATGTTGGTCTCTCTAACAGTCTGCACTCTTGAGCTCTTCACATTGATCTCAGAGCTGCAGAGATACTCTCACAGACGCTGTAGGGTAATGAGCTCTGGAACCGATGGGAGATTCAAGCACAGTAGTGCAGGAACATACACTTGACACAGCAGGGAAATACATGCACACCCATGCATGCTGTTTAATTCTTCTACTATACCCCATTTCAAGCCTACAAACTGTGGAAGGTGTTTTGATTGATAAATTGTTGAGAAGACTATCTTAGTCCAGCTTGAATTTATGCCCTCGTCCAAGCTGGTTTAGGCAGGTTTGGTGCTGGTGTACCACCAGACCATCCTAAACCAGCTTGTACGAGGGTGTAAATTGATCGTCTTTTTGGTGAAGCTTGTTGACCAAGGGATGATTGCTTGTTAAGCTAGTTATATATATATATAGTGCCAGGTGCTTAGTTTTTCCATTTTCGAGGTTATTGGCATTGCATCTTTGAAAGATATTCAGAATTTTGTTTAAGGCACATAAATGGTAAATGGTCTGCACTTATATGCGCGTTTTTTTAACCTTAGAGGTAAACAAGGCTCTTTACACTGTATACCAATCACCCATTCACACAAATGGCCGCAGAGCTGCCATGCAAGGCGCTTACCTGCCATTGGGAGCAACTTGGGGTTCAGTGTCTTGCCCAAGGACACTTCGGCATGTGGGCTGGGAATCGAACCACCAACCCTGCAATTGTCAGCCGTCCCACTCTACCACCTGAGCCACAGCCCAGCCCACATAAAGGGTTAGGTCACCGAAAAATGAAAATTATCTCATCATTTACTCACCCTCATGGCACCCCAAGTGTGAATGAATGGGAAAAATGGGAAAATATCTCAGCTCAGTAGGTCCAAAAAATGCAAGTGGTGATCAGACCACTTGCATTTGCAGACTCCAGAATCCAGTGGTTAAATGAATGTCTACTAAAGCATAACAAAGCTTTTGGTGCAATAAATATCAATATTTAAGTTATTTTTAACTATAAACCATCGCTTCTGGTCAGCAGCAGAATGAGTGTGTGACATAATAGTATTGGCATGTTCATGAGAGAACTGAAGAGCAGCGCTGTTTACAACTGAGTAGGAGGAATGCTGTAGAGAAGCTTTGTTGGTTTTGGTTTAGATCTGTATTTTTATCTGTTTACACACAATGGTGCATTTGTGTGCTTATCCTGGAAGTCTCAACCGAGACAAAAATGTGAGATTACATCTGCAACATGCCAACGCGAATACGTCACACGAAAGACCACATGAACTCCGCCCACTCGTGAATGCGCATACTGCTGCTGACCGGAAGCAATGGTTATATATTATATTATGGTTAAAAAGTACTTAAATATTGATCTTACTTCTGGTACCCTAGGAGATACCATTGATCACAACTTTACATGGGCTTACTACAAATTAAATTTTTTGAGGGATGGTAATGATTCTGTACCTGGTTTGATGCAGGTAGCTGGTTAGATAATTGATCACAAACATCTTAGCTAAAGCTGTCTAACAGCTCTAACCATGTCGGCCTCTTCATGGTTAGTAGTCCAGCTGATCAACCACCTAAATCATCTTGGACTAGATAATGACAATTACTATGTTCAAGCTGGAAAGCATGTAAAAGGAGATATCATCAGAAACTAATTTTGCTGGATTTTCCAGCAGGGAATAGTCTAATAAAGACAGAAAATTGGAATGACTTAAAAAAAAAAAAAAAATCTGTCTTTTAATAGTTGAGCCGCACAGATCTCCACTGAGCCACAAAAAGTGGCCAACAAATGGCAGACATAATATAGCCATTCAGGGAACACATTTGTCAGTCTTTTCAAGACTTAAAAATTGATTTTCTGGTGGCTTTTGTCTTTTGTTGTTAGCGAAGATGATTCACTGCACATCTTTTTAGTGAGTTTCTCTCAGAGGGTTAATGAAAAGAAAGAAACATAAAAGCTGTGCATTTAAACTTTTCTCGGCACAGAGAGAGTGCTTACTATAGCAGGAGCTGTGAACGAAAATGACTCAAATTAAATAAAAAAATAAGAATGTCCCTTGATGACTTAGAAAATGGATGAGCATTAGCATTAGCGCCTTAGCATTACGCTAGCTCATCACAGACTGGGATATGGAGACAACCTTGCTGAAAAAGTGCAGTTTAAATCAGCGCAAGCCCTGCTGGCTGGTGTAAGCTGGGTTTTTTTTTGCACTAATTACGTATACATGATAATTCCAACATTATGTTAAGGCTAACAAAGGCTGGTCCTCACCAAAGGTACAGTAACAAATACTTAAGTGACATCCGGGGCTTATCCCACAGGCCATATTATAATATAGAAATAAGAAGAGTCCTTGCATCCGTGACTTCAAAAAGGACCATCCTACCTGTCAAATAATAATGATATTCAGTACTTTATATGAGCAAACATCAGGTGCAAAATAAACTGAAAAAAACAGGATGATCAAAGCAAGAATTACAACTTGTCGGCTCATTGTTCATAGTGCAGAAACAAACACTAATAATAAAATACAAATCATTTAAAATGTGCAATTGTCATTTATCATAAAATCTTGAGAATAAAGTAAACATTTCGGAAATAAAATCGAAGCATTATGAGATTAAAGTTGTAATATTTTGAGCATAAATTGAAAGGAAAGTAACATGGTGGTGGCGTAGTGGCTAAAACACAGGGCTGTTAATCAGATGGTCGCTGGTTCGAATCCCACGGCCACCACCATTGTGTCCTTGAGCAAGGCACTTAACTCCAGGTTGTTCTGGGGGATTGTCCCTGTAATAAGTGCACTGTAAGATGCTTTGGATAAAAGCGTCTGCCAAATGCATAAATGTAAATGTCAAATGATGTGGTGGACAACAGCAAAATAAAGCATCTGGGTCTTTACATACAACACCACTAATCTGTGAGATAACTTGGCTATGCAACTAAGCTGAATTTGTGGGAAGTTTTTGCAAGCTTTCTGTTAATGAATCAGCTGTGAGTGCATTTGTACTTGAGTTTTCAACCTGCAGGTGCCTATCAAGGGAGGCGTGAGATATAGGCTCAAACTCAAGCGAAGCAAAAAATAATTGGAACTGCTGTGAATTATATAGGTCCATTTCAAGACATTGTATGTGGTAACATCCCCTCAGTTACAGGACTGTTTAGAGACCCAACAAAAAAGCAGACCAAGCATCATCCACGCTGAGTGGGACTGCACAAATGCTTGTCTGGTGCTTTTCCTGAATAAATTAAATTTCCGAAATAGCCGATACAGTGTCCAGAATGTAATATCTCTGTGTTGATGCGCCAAAAGACCAATGATTTTGTGTATTGCTAAATCCTATCATGTACTGTATAGTATGATTGAAATACATCCTCCACATTCATCTCTTGCATGTTAAGTCTCTCTTAAGTTTCTTGTTCAATGCTTGATAAGTGGTAAGACAGTGTTTTTCCCTTTTGTTCTGGTGTGTATACTAAAGTGGCCTACAATAATTTGACAAGTTCAATGCCATTTTATTATAAAAACTTTAAAAATAAAGGCACCCCTAAGAGGCTATTTAACTCCACGCACATGACATGGATATGTGAACCTGCCCGGACAGAGCGCATATGGTAAATGGTCTGCACTTATATAGCGCTTTTTTAACCTTAGCGGTGTTGAAAGTGCTTTACACTGCATCTTATTCACCCATTCACACACACACATTCACACACCAATGATGGTAGAGCTGCCATGCAAGGCGCTAGCCTGCCATTGGGAGCAACTTGGTGTTCAGTGTCTTGCCCAAGGACACTTCGGCAAGTGGAGTGGTGTGGGCCAGGAATCGAACCACCAACCCTGCAATTAGTGGACGACCCGCTCTACCACCTGAGCCGGGCTCATAGCTCACTCTGCTGCTATTTTGATTTGCGTTTAAGGAAATTCCATTGCAATAAACATGATTTATTTCCAAGTATCGACTCCTGGCGAAAACCAGAATAATTGTTTGTGAAACCTTGCATTTAACCTAATGGTAAAAACAATGACCGGGCACATCCCTACTACAAATTACCAATGGATAATTATAAATCCAGATATATGGTCAGCTCATGTGTAACTTCACCAGTAAGCAACTAGTCATCAACATGGCTACCTACTTCATAACAATCGTAGGCCTACATTATGCAGATCTTATCTTGTTAAAGTTTTGTTTTGTTCATGGCATTGTTACTGACATACCTTCTTCATTCTGCCGTTCTGTGAACTTGCTGCTAATTTGATTATGGATGGTTATTCTTAAATGTGCTAGCTGATAAGAGTCCATCTTACGGAGTGAGTATGGGTGCTCCAAACAATTTGACTGGTGCATGCATTAAAATCCACTTGGTGTGTGAATTGTTAAAAACATATTAAGATTAGAAATGAGGCTTATAGATTATATATTTAGAAATATGGCTTGCATAATAAAACCTCTGTGCCTCTGATGTAGAAAAGCTTCACCCCGGTGAGAGAAAATAGAAAGCTCCCACTCGAGGCATTCGTAGCGTGTCTGATGTACTTGAGCATGAACAACAGGTAAAAGTCAGAGTGAACTGTCAATTAATGCTCATTGGGCTCACTGATCGAAATTAATTTACATTTGAAACCAGAATTGGAGCCTGCCTTTTTGCTTTTGTACCCTGATGAAATTATAATTAAACCTTACATTCTTCTTCTTTTTTTGACATCACAAAAAAAAACATTCAGAGCTATTAACAAAAGATCCGGCGATTCAGCACTATCAGTCAGGGTCTAGCTACACCACTGCTTTGTTATACCTGGTAATAAAATAGCTAAAACCATCCTAAACTGGTCTTAAACCATTCATAGCTCTTCCAGCCTGACCAGTAAAAATGGGCCCAAAACCTCTTTAAAACCAGGCAATTAACTTGACAATCAGCTACAGTTAGCTAAGTCTGGTTTTAGCTCTTTTATTTTTCGGTTGACGTAAAATGGGTAAAATAAATAAATAATAATTTAAAAAAAAAAAAAAAACTTTGGTAAATAAAATTGTGTTTGTAATAAACTGCTGATATTTGTGTGAACAAGGACGTGATTGTCTGGCAGTTCAAGGTGATGTAGAAATGAGAATTTTGTTGGTGAAAGATTGATAGACAAAATCCTTTTACCCATTTCAAAATTACAAAGAGTCGTCTCATTGTCTAGATTAAGTGAAATAGACTATTTCTTCTGTTAATGCAGCACTGCCAGTTGGTCTGGAATAGTCCTCGGCAGAGCCACATCAAAAAGCATCTGTGTAGTGAGGAATTCAATTTGAGCCTTGCTTTTGTGATGTTTATTATTTAGAAAGTATGCAAATCGGCTCTATTCAAGATGTTTATCAGATACTTGCACACAAGCATGATGCAACACTAGAACGCGATATGTTGTTAGTATGTTGAAGAGATGCTCTCGTGATATTTTTAGTCTTGAAAGTATGTGAATCCACTCTGCAAAGCGGCCGATGCTTTTTTCAGCCTGATTTCATGAAAATGATGTTACTGTGGCAACGTTTGTACAATACGCAATATATTTATTGTATTGCGGCAGTTCCGAAGTAAAATGTCCACTGAGGGGCGCTAAAAGTGAGTTAAATGTTCTTCAATCAGATGAGGTTTTTAAAGTTAACGCTCTATACTTCCCAACCCTAAATCTTAAACCTTAACTTAACTGATAGTGTCATAAAACCATTGTGTGATATGAAAATTGCAATTGCCGACACAACTATATCATTTTTGTCGCGCTTCTGCGACACTTTTGGCTCACGTGTCGCGTGCTCTTCTGGACTCGTATCCCAGTCCTTTGCATTGCAAGTGCATCTCTCTATCAGTGCAGCTCTCTGTGGCGCACAAAAAAGTTCATAAATGCAGTTTGTTATGTAATGCAAACGTTAAATGTGTTATCTTAAATGTCACTCGTGGGGGTTGGTGGGGTTATGGAGGGAAGCTAAGTGGTTAAAGTGTGCAACATGGCACAATTTAGCAAAATGGCTACATTATAGAATTACATTAACTTAAAGAATGGCATGATATTTTGTCGATTGCTGACAAAAAATATCCGATTCCGATGCAGAAATATATGTATTTTTGCTGAGCTTTTGATGTCCTCTATTGTAACTCTCATCTGTGGGGCAATCCATATTCAGAACAGCAGTATTCACTCTTTTACCCAAACACAGCCGGAGAGCAAGTGTAGATGAGAGCAGACAGGTGTCCTGCCTGCGTCCTGATTTCATCTGAAGGTCTCCACGCAGTAGTCCTGCAGACACTGGATCAGACAGCGGCTCAGATCGCATTGGCCTGCCCGCTGGAGCTGCATGCACGGAGAGGACAGGTATCTCTCCAAATACAGCACTACAGCACACAGCTGCCTAAAAACAAGACAGCCAAGTCACTCTACATTCACATTCTCTCACATCTGAGCACTCATCACACAGCGCCACTGAATCCTGTCGGCTTTAGAAATATTGTTGAAGGCAGAGTGTAATTTATTTGCAAACAGAAGGGTGAATTAAAGGGCCCATGTCAGAGAAAACTGGATTTTCTGTGCTCTTTTTAAAATGAAAGAGAAGACAAACTCGAGAGGTGCATTTACACTGAGAGAAATGCATTTACTAAAGGTCGCGCAGTCGCTATACTATTGGTTGTTACTACGACTGGGCAATATAGACTGAATATAGGCGATACAATTGCAAACATTGTGCCGATGATATAAAATGAATGAATATTGTGAATATCCTGATGGTATTATATGAGAAAAGGAGATGACGTTTCCTCACTGTCCTTTCAGTTTGACCACCAGAACACCAAACAAATCTAGATACAGTGCAGTGAATATAACTGTACTCGTGTGCCTAGAGACACATTTTTTTTTTGCTTGACACAGCATCTAAAATTCATCACTACTGCATGAGGCACTGAAAAAAACAGCGAGAGAGTGCAGACAAAAACGTCCATTTAGTGCATGCTTACATAGAAAAACAATTAAGAGCTGTGCATATGGATGAAAAAAACGCATTCGGTGTGAATAGCCCATTATTTCAATAATATTTGGGCAGCAGAAATGACTTGAAGTTGAGCTGAAAAGTTTGTTTTTTAAGAGATGGATCACTTGATCAAGTGATGGAGTGCACACAACGGATTTTTTGAAATGAATGTATTATAATTACATTAAAGTGTTTTTATACAGTGTCTTTGAGAGAGTTTTTACTGACTGCAGAAATAGACTTGAACCAGGTGATTTGAGGTATAATTCACAACAGAAAGGAACAGTGCTATCAACTTCCTGTCTTGCATTCTTCACACTTACTTGGAGCTAAAGTAAGTTTGATCTTCACACCACTTTTAATGAGATTTTGTTAACCCCTAATATATATATATATACACACACACACACACACACACACACACACATGCTGTATATATATATATATATATATATATATATATATATATATATATATATATATATATATATATACAGCCCCTAGCTGTAATGCTACATTGTACTTGGCATTTTCCATCAATCTTCTCGCCTATGATATGTTGCTCTGTTTTCATATGATACAATACGATACAATATTTTGTGCACCCCTAATATAGACAGACAGACAGACAGGTAGGTATAAAGGTAGATAGATAGACAGAAAGACATACAGACAGATAAGTAGGTATAAAGGTAGATAGATAGACAGAAAGACAGACAGACAGGTAGGTAGGTATAAAGGCAGATAAATAGACAGAAAGACAGACAGACAGACAGACAGGTAGGTATAAAGGTAGATAGACAGACAGATAGGTAGGTATAAAGGTAGATAGATAGACAGAAAGACAGACAGACAGACAGACAGGTATAAAGGTAGCTAGATAGACAGACAGACAGGTAGGTAGGTATAAAGGTAGATAGATAGACAGACAGACAGGCGGACGGACGGATGGACAGACGGACAGATAGATAGATAGATAGATAGATAGATAGATAGATAGACAGACAGACAGACAGACAGACAGACAGACAGACAGATAGGTAGGTAGGTATAAAGGTAGATAGATAGACAGACAGACAGACAGGTAGGTATAAAGGTAGATAGATAGACAGAAAGATAGACAGACAGGTAGGTAGGTATAAAGGTAGATAGATAGACAGAAAGACAGACAGACAGACAGGTAGGTAGGTATAAAGGTAGATCGATAGATAGACAGACAGACAGACAGGTAGGTATAAAGGTAGATAGATAGACAGACAGACAGGTAGGTAGGTATAAAGGTAGATAGATAGACAGAAAGACAGACAGGCGGACGGACGGACGGACAGATAGATAGATAGATTCCTGACTCGCCTGCAGATATGTTCAGTTCACACATTTTTCTCTAATCCGGCTGTACTGCTGCTTTGAGATCAGTGAACTGTCTAACCAGCGATGCCAATAATTAATTTTGTTATTTAAAGTTATTTTAAGGTTCAGGGGTGAAGGTGCCGCTAGAATTCTTACGTGACAAATTTCACGGACAATGAATTAAAATGAGCCTCAAACATTGCAAGGCTGTTTTGCATCTCAGAGTGCAATGATGTGGCTCTCCAACCTTAATGAAGGAAGATTTATTTCACAGAGGAGGTTTTTTAAAACCAGTTGACTGATAGAAATGTTTGTATTTAAGTCAGCAGATTGATTCATGCCAGAGTGATCTTTTGATATTTTAGATTTTGACGATAACGGTGCTTAGAAGTCTGTGAACAGGCAGATTTGAAAGGAATGGTTCTCTCAAAAATGTACATTTTGTCATTATTTACGCACCCTCGTGTTGTTTCTAGACCAAATGCTGTCATTAATGGTCCATACTGGTGCACTATAATAATATTAGGGTTGCAAATGTTGTGATGTCCCCACAGGATTTGATTACTTTCAAAGGAATAGTTGAAAACATCAAAGTTTTGGCAGAGCTGAAGATTATCAGTGAATAATGACTTCAATCTGGGTTTGTAGTTTATACGCAAAACTATCTGTGACAGGGCGGATCCGGGTTGTCATTCTACACACCCGGCCCCTTATCAGGCTAATCGAGCCTCCGAAAGGGATAAAGGCCGACTGCGAGCGGTGGTGCGACAGAGAGAGAATGTTTACAGGCAGCTGTCCGTCATATATGCGTGTTTGTGTCTCTTTATTTAGTTTTATATTAAATATAATTTATATTGTCAAGCCGGTTCTCGCCTCCTCCTTTCCATGAATCCCTTTACACTATCATACGGCTTTATAAAACTCTGGAAATTATAACTTGTTGTAATAAAAATTGTTATTAATTATCATGAGACTATGTTAGTATAGCTGCTCTGGAAATGTGTAGTTCATGCAAGGACAATACGGAACTAAAATATGAACATCATTAAGTGTAGGTGTGCGCTAAACACGTCCAACTCCCTCATCAAACCTGTTCCAACGCTCCAGTCCAATTCTTCAAAAGCTTCTTTTCCTTGAAGTGTCACAAGAGAAAATATTATTTTTCATGTCTTCTCCTCAGCTCGCTGGTACAGCGCCCATGAAATATCGGACGTGTTTGTTAGTAAGATGTTAGTTTGATTTAGAACATTGCGTTCAGGCCGAAGAGGTTCAAAGCGCCATCCGTAAACACAAAATCATACTGGCCTTTCATCACACGTCGCCTGACCAGCAAACTGAACAATCCGCAGCAGTAGAGCAAAGGAGCACACGACAGGAAGTGTGTATGTGTGTGGAGAGAGGATTTGGATGTGGTTTTAAAAATGTGTGTGTCCTAAATCCCAGCACAGCAGAGTTTCTTGCATATTGTCTTCAGTGGTTTGGCAACAGTAGATGTTTGTATTCAGCTCCCACTCTGAAATAAGAGCCAGATTTAGTTTTCAAGTGTCAATAGTACTCTATTCCATCGGCTGGGCCAGTTTTACGGCTTGCTAATTCAAAGTTTACTGTATTTGCTAAGCTCATTTTAGTCGCAGGTAGTTGGACAATTATTAGAGACGCTTCAGCCCAGAATCTGCCATACTATCATTGTCATTGGGTTCCGACTGATACTTGAAGGGAATAGTTCTGCGAAAATTAAAATTATTTTATTATTTACTCACCCTTATGGCATTCCAAAGCTTAGTATGCAAAAAAAAAGTATGCAAACAAATGTCCTACTCCCTTAAGGCGGCTGTGGCTTAGTTGGTAGAGCAGGTTGGCCACTAATCGCAGGGTTGGCGGTTCAATTCCTGGCCCACACGACTCCACATGCCGAAGTGTCCTTGGGCAAGACACTGAACCCCAAGTTGCTCCCAATAGCAGGCTAGCGTCTTGCACGGCAGCTATGCTGTCATTAATGTGTGGATGGATGAATGAGTCACAGTTTAAACGGCTTTGAAAACTGCTAGGCACTGTATAAGTGCAGACCATTTAGCATATCTCATCGGTCTCTGTGACAGCTGTAGACTTTGTAAACAGCAAACAAAAATGTGTCTGTGGATGCTTTTCACCTGTCAATCATTTTGCTCGTTCTCATCCTGTTGCATGTGAAGCAGATCATTGAGGCTATGATTCATAATGTTTGTCAGCTGAGGGCGCTATTTTGCCACTGTTGAATTTGGCAGCCACAGGAACAAACAATGCTGCTCTTTTGCTCAGTTTTGGTCTCAAAATAATATTTGGTGGATGGGGTTTTGGAATGAGAGCAAGGCTCAACGCTAAGGATGTTTTGTACTGGCCCGATTGAAAATTGGTAAAGCTGCTGCTATGACACTTGGAAAAAGCGAGGACAGTGCTTGGAGAGTGTGCTCTGTGTCTGCATGCTCTTATGCGTCCACACGACTGTGCCTCGGTGCGTCCAGTATATTATGCCCTCATGCGTCTTTGCGAGCTAAATAGAATCGCACTTCCTCGTCGGTTACAATACTTTGTTTGCTCAGTGTAATTGTTGTGCTCTCTGGCTTGTTGTTTGCTGGCACTGATGTTATAAATGCAGCACTGGCCCTATCGGGCAAATGACAGTTCTAGCAACTGGCCCGAATCTCTCTCACACGGGCCCCAGGCCATCGGGCAGTCCTTATTGTCGAGCCCTGGAGAGGGCGTGGCTAATTCAATGGCTCTGGAATGCTAAAATCACTTACAGCGCCTGTAATGTCGTTTTTTTGTTTTGTTTTTCATTGAATTCTGAAGATTCGTCACATGGCTCTTTTGCAAAAAGAAAAAAACATTAAAATTGGGGTCTTGCTTAACCCCTAATCAATATAAAACAAATTTAGGACCATTAAGATTTTTTTGCATTTTGCAATTATTTTTAGGACACATTTTACCCCATATTCTCATTACCTTAATGCAGATTTCATTTATTTGATTTTTTACAGTATTACAGTAAATAGATACACTTGTAAAAATGTTTTAAGTGTAATTATATTAAATAAACTAAAAGTAGCACTATAAAAGCAGCATAAATGTAGTCCATACAACTCTAGGGTTCCTGGGGTTATGGAAAACCTGGAAACCTATTAATAAAATTTGGTGTTAAAACACAAAATAAAAAATAAATTTTTAATGTAAAAATTACCAAAAAAAATGGTTAAAATGAGTTTTCCACCCCTCTAAAAGTCATGGAAATTAAAAAAATCTCAAAAGTCATGGAAAAGTTATGTTTATGTAAAACATAATTATTATAATATATAAAGAACATATTTATTATTATTTTCTCTTTTATAATATTTGAGCTAGATATCACTCTTGTTTAGAAGAACACTTTCTCGTAAGCCAACGTGTCCAATTTGTCAGTGAGTCTATCTTTTTTTTATTTGTATTTTTTATTAATTAGTGAAAATGACACAATCTGTCTTCATCTGCACATTGCTTTGAATCAGAATTATAAAAAAAATATAGTAATAATCTGGATCCAGAAATCATGAACACCTGGAAAATTTATGGAAATTGATAAATTGTCAAAATTCATGTCAATTTCTATATAGAAGAACATTTTTCTTTGCTCTAAAGCATTTTATGAGCAAAGTATGTCTCTTGTGCACAGTAAAATGTCCTTGCAAGCCATAGCGTTGTCTGTTTTGTCAGTGAATCATTCTTTTGAGTCACTTCTTTTCTATGAATCAGTCGAAACGGCTCACAAATCAGTCTAAATGAATCATTTGCAGATTATTCTGAAACGAAATGATTTCTAAAAATCTGCATCCATTAATAACAAATGCCTGAAAAGGTCATTCAGATTCATTGGTTAAAAATGATGTGAACCCCGTGACTCTTGTATTATGTTTCAAGTCTTCTGAAGCCGTTTAATAGCTTTGTGTGAAGAACAGAATGAAATTCAAGACATCATTTACTGGAAAGCAGCTCTCAAATCAAATATGACTTTTTCAGGTCATTGGTTCTCCCGTGTCTCGTAACCAAACTTCATAATGACAAACCTGCATTATAGGCGCCATATCTGGTTCAAAAGCTGCAGCTAAGGAGAAGATTATTTGTGAATATTATGAGCCCACAAGTCCTATGCGCTACATTTATGTGCATATACTGTCGTTGTGTGAAAAAAGATGGAAGCCCTTTATTTTACAGTACTGTTCTACATTTATGTACTATATATAATTATAACAAATACAGTAATTACTAGGTACTAACTCTAAACCTAACCCCAACCCTAACCTTAACCCATAACATGTAGTTACCTAATATTTCTCAGTACACTGTAATTATACTGAATGTGCACGTACTGTGAAATAAAGTCGTGAATGTGATGTGTGTGTGTGTGTGTGTGTGTGTGTGTGTGTGTGTGTGTGTGTGTGTGTGTGTGTGTGTGTGTTTATCGGTGCATGCAAACACTCCCGTTGGGTAGAAAGTGGGCAACACAAACACTAATTAAATATGATAACTTGTCTATAATGAGCTTTTTAATTTTAGCGTAGAGCATGTGGATCATATAGGCATCTCTGTGGAGGAACTTAACAGTGGTATTTTCGTAGAATAACCTTTGTGCTGGAAGCATCGAGAACCCCTGAAATCCGTGCGGATTGCTGCAGTGCATGCTGGGATTGGATGTGTCTGTCAGAGTGCCTCATTGCTGCTCTCATTATTAAGGGCTGATTAGAAAGTTGTGGTCAAGATTAAATGTCAGTGAAAGGTCAGGAATTGTTATGCAAATGCTGAACATGAAATGCTTTCTTTTTTTTTTCTGCACGCTTCTTGAGCTCCGTCCTCATTCAGGAGTGAAAAATCCCTGAAATCTGAAATACAAGATTCAAATTGCACATCTTTGCTCAACCACCAAATAGAGGAACATATTTTCTCTTTTTTGACTGATAAGTGCTTCTGTATTAATCTGATCGTGTTCTGGTGTGGCTTCAAGATCTCTTGTTGTATAACGGACAAAGAAATGTTAGTGGATGCACACACACACACACACACACACGCGCGCGCGCACACACACACACATACAGTATATAGAGACTTGTATGCTAGATTCAGAGTCTTCTGAAATCCATCCATCCGTTTATCTGTCTGACTTTAGGGCCTGTGAAACCTTCAAAAATATAGCTTTTAAAGTTTAAACTTTCTCTAAAATATAAAGTCTCTGTCAAGACAACAACCAAATTTGTCTTGACGAATTTTACCTATTTAGTTTCACACAACATCAGCTCAGCTCATGTAAAAAATTGTTCATACAGTATTCTGTATTTTTTTATATAATAGTATTTTTTATTTCACTGGCACATTTACACATCTGTGGGATAGTGATCTGCTCCACAATAAACTGATAGAGGTATCAAGTGGTGTAATGTAGTTTGACACCATGCCACGCTCAAATCTACGCTTTTGGAGTGGGGCTCGGTAACCCTGGTTTCATGCAGTGGAATTCGTTTTCTCAATTACCCTACGATAAATGAGGTGAGCTCTGAATTTAAAATGTATGGGCATTTGATTGTAAGAGTGTGCTGTTAGCAGTTTTATGCCATAATGCCATCCTTTTTTTTTAAATACATGCTGTACATTCTCATCCCATACTACAATGCCGTTTACCTCCACCTGAGCATTTCAAAAACACTCTCCATTATACTTAAGAGAACTATGATTGAACACTATGATTAACTACTATAACTATGGTAAATGTTCTGCACTTATATAGTGCTTTTTAAACCTTAGCAGTATTCAAAGCACTTTACACTGCGTCTCATTCACACACACATTAACACACCAATTACGGCAGAGCTGCCATGCAAGGTGCTAGTCTGCCATTAGGAGCAACTTGGGGTTCAGTGTCTTGCCCAAGGACACTTTGGCATGTGGAGTCATGTGAGCCAGGAATCGAACCACCAACCCTGCGATTAGTGGCCGACCTGCTCTACCACCTGAGCCACAGCCGCCCCAACAATTATTATGTTATGAACCAAAACCAAAAAATTGTGGTTTTAAACCCTCACAGCATTGTGTAAAACACACACACACACACACACACACACACACACACACACACACAATGAACCATATGCTGTAACCAAAAATGACTAATAGCACTGACCCACCACAGGCAAACAAAGCCTGCTTATATACTACGCTCTGTGTTGTTTAAAAAAGAAATAAAAAAGAATCATGTACACGATTCTACTAGCCAAGTTTTCTTAAGTCAAGTATTTCAGAGATGTGCGTGATCAAGAGAAATATCACCAAACGAACAATTTAGAAAAACAAAGTCATAATTTATGATTATGAAAATGATTAAACGACCAAAAGAAGCCTGTCTGCCCAGTAAGTATAAATTAGCCTTTATTATATTAAACTAATGACCTACAGCTACACTGGGACTCAATTTGAGGACAAGCACAACTGAAGTCATATGATCCACATCTAGTCGACACAGACCTAGTGTGCTAGTGGCAAATCAATCGTTAGTTGTCTAGCCGTGCAAACTATCACTTTCAAACTGGTCAGGCTGCCATTGTAAATAAGAACTTGTTCTTAATGACTTGCCTGTAAAAATAAAGAAGAAAAAAAAAAAACTATCACTGTTTTATCTTGCAACTTGCGTCATCATAGTATACAGTACTAGAGAGTATTTTTGAAAGTACATAACGCTGTGGCAGGTTAAATAAGCATATTCCATTTATACTTGGTCACATAAATGTGTCTCTGCCAAATGGATATACTGTAAATCTGATCTTCAGTTCCTGCGCTATATGTGTTAAACAAAAGTTGTTTAAATATTAATAATATTTCAAAACAATTCATAATTTTCTATGAACAAAAATCATAATTTTTAAAAGAATAGTACTAAACTATACTATGCTAACATTTACTTTTTCAAGAATTTCAGACTTTTTTTTATTTATTTATTATTTACCATTTAGGCTACGTCTACATTAATCCGGATACATTTGAAAAAAAATAAATAAATAAATAAAACAGATGAGCATCACTTCATTGGTAAATTTTTTTTATAAATACGCCGAATGTTAGTATATTTTGGAAACAATCTTGTATCGCTGTGTTATGATATGCCACGCACGTTCGGTATAGACAGTGTATTCGAATTTGTCTACATTTGAAAACAGCGTTTTCCTTTCAAAACGCTCTCCGTCCACACTAACGTTTTCAAGCGTTTTCCAAAAGTTGCTCGTCCACACTGAAATGTATGAAAACACTTAAATCGTGTCATTGCGTATGCGGAAAATCCCCGTTGCATGTACGGTCTGAAACGCAATTGTCCTCGTGTTCCGTCGCCGGACACCAATTCCGAGTAAACTTCCCTTCGCCTTTGAAGGAACGCAATGTGAAGGTTGTACAAAGTGACATTTATTTTTTAACAACGTTATCAGAGTATCAGTCACAACAGCGCCGCTATAACACAAGCCGCCATCTTGATTATTGTGGTTGGATAGATCACATGACTAAAAATACATCATTGTTTTCCAAAGCATCCGTTTTCACAGTCCACACTACAATGAGAAAACAGCATTTTCAAATTTATCCACTTTAGAGTGCGTTTTCAAAAAGCTCAGTTTTCGTGGACAACAACTCCATCTCTGTGTGGACGGAGGGCCAAAACGGAGAGAAAAATATTCGTTATAAAAACTAAAACATATTAGTGTGGACTAGGCCTTAGACATTTTTTACTTTAACCCCCATAAAAAAAAATATATATATATATATATATATATATATATAGATAGATATATATCAAAATGTCTTTGAATTTAGAATTTAAAAGAATGTTCATTAGAGTAAAGTTTTATTCAATAAAATGTTTCATGTGCATTTTTTTTATGTATGTTTCAATAACTTAATAGGTCCAGGCGAAGAAAAAAAAAAAAAATCGAAAACAGATGAGCATCACTTCATTGGTAAAAAACATAAATAAAATATGCTGAATGTTAGTACATTTTGGAAACAATCTTGTATTGTTGTGTTATGATATGCCACGCATGTTAGGTATAGACAGTGTGTTCGAATTTGTCCACAACAATAAATCCTTCAAGGCAGCATAATTTGACTCCCTACTATGTGGAACAGCCTCATGACTGGAGCACGCCTGTGGTGCCCAAAAATGCTGTGTAGGTAGACAGCTCTGTAGGGTTTGGAACAGAGCCATTCCCTCCTGTCAAATTACTTTGAGGGAGCAAATAAGAGACCAAAGTGACTTTTTTGTTGCACTAAATGAAATGAGAAAGGCAGTAGTATATACGGCCAGCAGCACTTTGAATGCTACTGACATTTCCCGTTGCTGATGACACACATGGTTCTGAAGCCAGTGATTAGTCACTGCATGTCTCTGCATTTACGTGCAGTTCAACGGTAAATGTCAAATATAATTGCAGTTCTATTCGTTAGCTAACCTTCACTTCTGAGCTTTCTTTATCTCTCCAATAACTGTCTCTATGACAGCGTGATTTTCACCCTGAGAAAGGCCTGTAATGTTTGGCCATTGAAGCAAACATATTCTGTTTTCTATCCACCAAGATTCTCGGAGAATTGGGGCCAGTGTGATCTGAAGATCTTGCCCAGAACAAACATGGAAAGACTCAAGCTCTGTCTTCCCACTGACTTCATATAATCTTCTTACATTAAAACCCTTCCCCTTCAATGATCTGGCCCTGATCTGGAATGTAATGTCCACTGTTTGCAATGCAATCAATTCCTGATGGATAACATGAAGTCCTGCTCTAAATGTTTCTTGCTGAATGTCACTTTTCTATATATATATATATACAACTGGTAGTTCTGGTCCTCGAATCTGATTGGACAAGAGACGTTCCATGAGCGCTGGTCTGACTCCATCATCACTCGGACACTTCACTGTGTGTATCACTCTGCTTGTGTCCATCGTCCTAAACTAAAGTGTAAGAGCAGTGCATATGTGATAAGAACTAATGTAGACTGTGTCTTTTTTTTGGACAACACAATATAATGGTGGTACTTCGATTAGATTATTTTATATTATGTGTTGTGATAGTATAATCTTTTTTGGATATGTACTATATCATGTTTTTTGGGGCATTTACCATGGTTATAAGATAAGATTCAACTTTATTGTCATTGTGCATAGTTCAGGTACAGAGCCAATGAAATGCAGTTGTTTTCACATATCCCAACTAAGCTGGGGTCAGAGCTCAGGGTCAGCCATGAAACAGCACCCCTAGAACAGATAGGGTCAAGGGCCTTGATCAAGGGCCCAACAGTGGCCCAACTGGGGCTTGAACCCCCAGCCTTTTGGTCAGTAAACCAAAGCCTGAACTGCTGAGCCACCACTGGCCCAATACCATGTTTTTGGACATGTACCATGATAATACTGTGTTTTTGGACACTATCATGTTGATAATTTTATGGTATTCTTTGAAGTGCCTTGGAGCACCATATAAAACTCAAGGTACAGTATATGGTAATCGCTCATATATAACCCTCACAGTAGTTTTTGTTAAAAGCGTTGATTGATTGGAAATTCTGGCTTTGAACTTGTAAATATTTGACCAGTATACTATACAAAAAACTGAAAATGATTGAGAAAACATGATCAGGAAATGGTGCAAGCTACACTCCAACTCTTACTGGCCACACACAGGAGCACAACATCTCAACGTGCCAGACCGGCACGTTGTTTCTAAAACAAAAAAAGTTATATTTGTGATTCACACTGTGCAAAATAATCCCGCTCGTGTGGCGCAGAGTCATTTTTCAGAGGCTTTTCCAGTGAGGAGTCATTTGAGGGGAGAAGGATTGTATTGCACTCCATCTGAGAGGTAATTAATTTCAATTCCATTCATTCGTCTCTTCGCTTGACATTTTAAGGAGTGACACTGATGGGTAGTTTATATGGATTAATACCCAGCTCGTTCCAGTTCAGGCATTATCCTGCTTTTTTGTGTGTTTATCAGAGGAAAACAGACCCGAACGGGAGCGCGGCTGACCCACATCATTAACCAGAACTAGAACAAACGTTTACAGGTAGTCTCAGGTTAATGTGACATCTGATATTCGTTTACACAAGTGCGGCCTGTTTACTGTCCTTCACAGGGAGCCACGGAACAAAAGATTGCGGGAATATTAATAAAGAGGCTTTTGTCGTGAGGATGCAGTACATTTATCAGTCTGAAGCCGTCTAATGAGAAAACATACAACAAATATAAAAATTCAAAGCAGTTTTAAGGGTGAACAAACGTGACGGTTAAATATGAATTTTAACTGGCCATGAATGGAACACAGGACTCTGAGCTGGGTGAGGTTATCATTTATTTGAACAAAACGTGTTTATTCATTCTGAAACAGGCCTTGTTGGGTTTTCCAAGGTCTGCAGGGATGAATAGAGACTCTCGATAGGAGAGTGTGAGTGGGCCAAACCCCTCTGGGTGTTGAGAGCTTGCTCAAACAGAGACCAACAAAAGCTTCATCAAGCACTGCTCCCAATCCAAAATACCAAATGCCACAGCACTCTTTAGAACAAATGCATACACACACACACACACACACACACATCTGGACACACGCTCACCTGCACAACAGGGTTGTGTGCCCTTCAGGATTGAATTGATTGAAAAATGCCTTTTAATTTTCAATAACATTTCTGAATTTGAACGAAGGTAGACAACAGGAGGCGTACTATTAAAATTGAATTAAATTCTAAGAAACATAACTGCGGCAAGTGTCATTTTTAAAATAACACATTTCATGTTTCTGTATGAATTATCCATAAACATGTTTTTCTAGAATGATCTAATTTACTCTATAGCTGTATAATATAACCAACATTACAGAGGTGGGGGACTCGAGTTTCATGACTTGACTCGAGTCGCAAATTTAAGGACTTGTGACTTGCATGACTAAATGAAGAAAATGACTTGACTTTGACATGAGAACCAGCGACTCGAGACTTGACTTGAACTGCATGACTCGACAATGACTTGAATGTTTTTTATGATTATTATTTTCAATAATGTATTATAAACAGTAATGAAATGTGTTTAAAAATTCCTCTCAAGTTTGAAATGACCTGACATTGTCTCTAAATGTGTGTGTGCCTTTTCTAAACCACCTCCACAGTCAACAATATACCATAACCATTTGTTGGCAATATAAAAACATAACAGACAGATTTGCAGTCACAACACTTTATTTAAAATAGTATAAAATATACAGAATGACTCGTGAAGAAAGTGCTCTCTTAGTGATTATGACTTCTGATGACTTTAACTAAAGCTCTTGAATGCAATACTTTTATGACTATTTTACATAAATATATCTCTGAAGGGAAGTCTTCAGAAAAGTTTTGATAGCATTTTCTTTTCATATTACCTCAGTAAAATGCCTAATAAAGTATTGTTAATAAGCAGGGCTGCATGTGTACAGGTGTTACCAGGGTAACAGCTATATTTCTGCTGCATAAGCGCCACCTACTGTCAGAAAGCGAATTTGCATTTTCATTCAGCCGTCTGCCGTTTCTGTTAGATAAGTGTGAAAATCTGACTGCATTTTTACACAACATACAGTTGCAGTTTTATACATTTTAACTGGTTAATTCTAAAAATCAAAAACATTTGGATAAGAAGGTATTCCCAGAATTTTTAAGTGCCCACAATACCGTGCATGTTCATTAACGCGATTTACTCTCTCAATACATTTTTGTATTATTATGTTTTCTCATAAAAATAATATGTTGCATTATCGAAATTCCTCTGTTCCTATGTTTAGGAAACCCATTTGCTCTTCAAATGTTTTCTTTTTTTTTGTGCATGTTTATTATGTGCTACTAGTACAACCCCAGTTCCGAAAATGTTGTGCGACAATGTTGAAATTCTTGGAACTGTAATTCAGTAAATTACTCTTCCTTTCATTCCAATTTAAATTCCAATTCATGTATTGAATGGGAGCCAGTTCTTAAATCCTGGATTTTCCTCTTCCCTGCACACACACAATTTTTATGCACACATTTGAGATTCAGAGGGCCAACCTTGGTCCTCTCTCCCTCTTTTATTCAACTCTGTTGTGTTGCAACATCTGCTGTTGATGGATGATGTGCTGCTCTGGATATAGCTGCAGTGTGTTCATTGTGCAGCGCTGAAATTTGAAGCTGCGTGAATCTCTCACTCTCTCTCTCTGAACGCCCCCTTATTGCAAAGCAGCTTTCAAAAGCAGCCTCTTCGTCCTGTGTTATTATTTTGATTTCTCCAATGAAGTCTGACAGTATCTTCCCACCACTTTATGATTGTGTGTGTGTGGCTCTCATAGGACAGCATTCTTGGTCTCAAAACACAGGAGCATAATTGTCACCAGGATATGTTGTGTTTAGATGATGGTGTGCTGGTTTTCCAACTAGGCCTCCAACTGCTAGGTCAAGCATAGGTCAAGGACCAACCACGAACCATCAATAACCATCATAAACCACCCTGGACCAGCATAGAAATTCATTCTGGTCTAAGCTAGTCTTACAGTGTGTCTATATATAATGTATACAATAGAGATGGTTGTTGACTTTAGGAGAGCACAAGGTGAACACACTCCGCTGAACATCGACGGCTCCTCTGTGGAGATCGTCAAGAGCACCAAATTTCTTGGTGTTCACCTGGCGGAGAACCTCACCTGGTCCCTCAACACCAGCTCTATCACCAAGAAAGCCCAGCAGCGTCTCTACTTTCTTCGAAGGCTGAGGAAAGCACATCTCCCAACCCCCATCCTCACTACATTCTATAGAGGGACTATTGAGAGCATCCTGAGCAGCTGCATCACTGCCTGGTTTGGGACTTGCACCGTTTCGGACCGCAAAGCCCTGCAGAGGATAGTGAGGACAGCTGAGAAGATCATTGGGGTCTCTCTTCCCTCCATCAAAGACATTTACAAAAAACACTGTATCCGCAAAGCAACCAGCATTGTGGACGACCCCACACACCCCTCACACAAACTCTTTACCCTCCTCCCGTCTGGCAAGAGGTACCGAAGCATTCGGGCCCTCACGGCCAGACTGTGTAACAGCTTCTTCCCCAAGCCATCAGACTTCTCAATACTCAGAGACTGGTTTGACACACACGTGTCCTGAGTTGCACTTTAATAACTGTCACTTTATAACCGTCTGCTACCTCAATAACTGCTATGTGCATAGAACATTATCTCATAGTATGTTATGTTTACATTTTTAGAAACTGTCATCTTTTTGCACTACTGAGTACTGGTCGGCGCTGCACTGTCTATTGTCCTGTTCATTGTCAGTAATTTGTTGTACTGTCCCGTACTTTTTGCACATGTTTGCACGTGCACTTTATATAGGTAGTTTATATAGGTATTTTATTTCGTTGTGTAGTCTCATGTGGTCCTATGTTGGTCCTTTGTTGTTTTTATGTAGCACCATGGTCCTGGAGGAACGTTGTCTCGTTTTGCTGTGTACTGTACTAACTGTATATGGTTGAAACGACAATAAAAACCACTTGACTTGACTTGACTTGAGTCTTTATGTGTGTTGAAGTTTCTGTTCAGTCAATCTTGTCATTTTTGAACTAGTATTTTTACATTTTAATGACTTTTATTCTCTTTCACACAAATCACAAGTAAACGGCAGAATATCAGTTCATAAGCAATTACTTTTGGCCCTGCTCATCACACAAGGATAGTTTATGACATTAAAACACTTTAGTGCATGACTTGTAAAGCGATCCATTTTAACATTGGCATGCATAACAAACTACTTTACAAGCTTGTACAAACACGATTCAATTGTGCGGTAGCTCAACTGTTTTGCACCTGCGATTCAAAGGACCGGGGTACGTGTCCTGAAGAGCGAGTTGACATGTGAGCCAAAAGTCTCATAGAAGCATCACAAAATGACTTGGTTGCAATTCAGCAAGGGAGCATCCTATAGCTTTCCTGTTGCCAAGTGCATTTACTCCTAACATCTGACCAAAGGTTTAGTTCAGGCTGCTGAATATGTTTGCACCACTCAACATAGTTGGTAGACATGGGGAAATGGTATCTTAATGGTATCTTTATCTTAATATGGTTGGCAGTTATTGGCAATTAATTGAATCAGAATTAATTAAGCAAATTTCTGATTGGTAAAATGCTTCAGCACTGACTTGTTTGACAGTGCAAAGAACATTGAGATTTGGTTGACAAAGTAGAAAAAACTATTTAACATAAAACCCTATTCAAGTCAAATAATTTGTATTTGTATAGTCTTTTATTTGTTCTTTCCCAGTACACATTATTCCAAAGCAGCTTTACAGAAATTAGCTGTAATGTCTGTAAAGTCTCAAAATCATGAATAACCAACACTCATGGATACATAATAAACAATGTGTTAAAAAAAACATTTCATAGCTTGGTATTATTAAAATGTCTTATTTAAAAAGGCCCATTGCCCCCATATGAGGACATACATGTTTAGGAAACCTATTTGCTCTTTTTTTTTGCTAACAAAAACAAAAATGAGTGATTTGTTATATTTATAGCACTAGAACTACACATCATATGATGTTTTAAACTGTGAATTTCATTTTTTTTTAAATGTACAGTAATTTCAAATCAGATGATTGCAACACGCTGAGTGTTTACCACTGTGAAACATCATTTCTTCTAATGACATTTATTAAGCGTTTGGACACTAAAGAAAAAAGCTTGTTAAGTTTAGAAAGTGGAATTTTCCCCCATTCATCCATTATGTAGGTCTTTAGCTGCACAATTGTACGGGGTCTTCGATGCCGTATGGTGTGCTTCACAATACACCACACATTCTCAATTGGAGACAGGTCAGGACTGCAGGCAGGCCAATCTAGCACCCACACTCTCTGCTTACACAGCCATGCACTTGAAATCCAGGCAGTGAGTTGATTGCAGTTGTCCTGCTGAAAAATGCATGGACGTCCCTGGAAAAGATGGTGCTGGATGGCAGTATATGTTGCTCCAATATTTGTACATATCTGTCTGCATTCATGGTGTTCTTACAGATGTGCAAGTTACCCATGAGCACTAACACACCCCTGGCCCAAACAGACACTGCCTTTTGGACCTGACACTTATGACAGCTTGGATGGCCCTTTTCATCTATGGTCCGAATAACACGACGGCTGTCTTTTTAAAAAAAAAAAATCAATGTGAACTCATCGGACCAAAAAACATAGTTCAACCGTTCTACTTTCCATCTAAGATGAGACCGAGCCCAGAGACGTCGGCAGCGCTTCTGGGCAGTGTTGATGTACGGCTTCTGCTTTGCATAGAAAAGTCTTAATTTACATCTGTGGCTGCAGCAGTGAATGGTGTTGACAAACAAATGTTTACTAAAGTAATCCCAAGCCCATGTTCATGTTCATGATATCCATTACAGATGAATGACGGTTTTTAAGACAGCGATCAGAGATTGCGCATTCAGAAATGGTTTTCGTCTTGCCCTTCCCTCACCGAGATTTGAGTATGACATGCCCAAAATCCTTCCAATTTGTCTTTGGGTAACTGGCCCTGCTCTCCCTGCTCCGAATAGGACTCGAACCGTCATCTCCAGCGTGAAAGGCGGGTGCTCTAACAAGGAGGCTAAAGACCTCTAACGTCGTCGCTAGTGCACCTCTTGAGGTCACGAGAGTGAGGTTTTACACACTGCACAGCTATCTATCTACCAGCTAGCTCTCATTACACTCACCCCCCTAAACCTCACTCCCATCCGTGTCACGGCACCATTGTAACCGGCCATGCTCGCCCCGCGCCGAATGGGACTCAAACCTGCGTCTCTGGCGTGGGAGGCGGGTGCACTAACAAGGAGGCTAAAGGCTACAGCCTCTAGCATCAGTGCACCTCTTGAGGGCAGGAGAGTGAGGTTTTACACACTGCACAGCAATCTATCTACCAGCTGGCACTCATTACACTCACCCAACTAAACCTCACTCCCATCCGGGTCACGGCACCATTGTAACCTGACATGCTTGCCCTGCTCCGAACAGGACTTGAACCGGCATCTCTGGTGTGGGAGGTGGGAGCGCTATCAAGGAGGCTCAGTCGCAAGCGCACCTCTTGAGGTCAGGAGAGTGAGGTTTTACACACTGCACAGCTATCTATCTACCAGCTGGCTCCCATTACAGTTACAAATCAAAAACGGAAATTAAATAAGCACACAGCAGTTGTTCTTGGGTCTCAAGAGTTTACAACATCTTCTTTTGTGTTTTGGATAAGAAAGGACACCATTCAGTTTTAGAATGACAGGATGGTGAGTAAATTATGACAATTTTGGGTGAACTATTGGTTTAATACACTTCCCTGTTTTTACTGTGCACAGTACACATTATTAAAAAGGAAAGACTACTGTCTTTACATAAGTCAAAAATGCAGAATCCCTCGCAATATTCAGATGCAGTCTCAACGTTCACTTCTTTCAATAATTCTTCTTGGGCCATATCATCATGACACTTGTTGTGGCTAGACACACTCCACTTCTAGTAAATAACCATAGAAAAATCATTTCAGTGATGAACTGGCTGAATGACACATTTTGGAAATAAAGCCTCCTGATGGTTGAAAAGGAGTGTGGTTATGACACTACTCGTGGGCTACTTACAATGCCATTTCAACATCTCTTCACCAGCAGTTTTGCTCCAGTTCACATAATGTAACAGAGGGGTACAGGAATCTTGATTCCCACTTTTAGTGAAGTGAATTCTACATTTCACTCTGCTATGATCTATATGAAAAGACCTTCAGAATAGCCCTCTATAAATCTGGTCTATTGATCATGACAGTTTTACATAAGCAAACTAAAACACTCTTTATGTCCCTCTGAATATACAGTAAGCATCTACTAAATGTTTTGAACATAAATGTAAATGGTGAATGTACTACATTATTAAACACTGTGGGAGTTGATAAGCTTAGCACATCTTCATTCCATTGAAACCAAATGCGATTGTAGAGCAGACAAATGCACTTCCGGCGGCACGATTTTTGCGTTATAGATTCACACAAGCACTAAAGAAGCGCTAAGCTGCTTCTTCCCTTTGCTCCACAGAACTATTCATTTATTCATCATGTAATAAAGGCAGCCTCTTCTGTGAATGATTTGGCTTTAAAAGTGTTCTGCAGAAAATTCAGGGTTCGGACAGCTCCTGTTCTGGTGCTGTGTGTGTGTGTTTGAGACTCTCACCAAAGCTCGATGCCAAAACTGAGAGATAACAAGCCCCCTGATGATCATTAGCTTGAATGACTGTATAATGAGCCTGGAATATATGCAGAGGTCAGGGATGATGGCCTTGATTTAAAGTATTATTAATCCACAAGGGTCAAAGATCAGGACGTTGAGAGCTGAGGAGTGCTCCAAGGTCCGGTTGAAGGAACTCAATGGTCATCTGTCACTTCATGAAAGGGCTAAATATACAATCATATAGCATTATATTGTGATTATTTTCTGATGAAAATGCTTTAATACTATAAATTAGGAGTTTTCAATATTTACTTACCCTTTTGACCCCATATATAAAAACATAGATTTTCTAAGCACCTCTTTATAATAACTTTCATAAAAAATATGAACTTACATAATTACAATATCTATTGCTATTAGATCATTAGTTCATGTTCAATTCAAATACTTGATACTAAGCACCCCGGCTTGAGATCATTAATGTGATATTTATTTATTTATTTATTTGTATGTACATTAATGTATTATAATTTCCAACATCTAAATCAAAATAAGTGCTAATTTTACAACAGTATGTCACAGTGCTATCAGTGAGATGCCATACTAAACAAAAGAGATTGAAACGAATGCCTGGTCGAATTATGATTTAATATTCAGGGTTGGAGAGTAACGGAATACATGTAATGGAATTACGTATTTAAAATACAAAATATAAGTAACTGTATTCCACAGAAGTAATCCAAAGTATTTAGAATACGTTACAGACCTTGAGTAATCTAACGGAATATGTATCTATAGTGGAATAAATTTCAAAAGTAACATTCCCAACCCTGATCATATTGCATCACAATATATTGAATCTTGTATGTATTATACACACCAATTACTGTCTTATTGGTCATTATAATTCTGAAAGTGGTCCGATACGAATAATGAAGTATTACACAGTATAGTTGTCGTGTTTTTCACAAACATCCTTGAAACAAAATTGAAAATAAAAATTACATAAGATATTTAGTATAAAAAAAGCCATCTCTATATATACACTATATAGTGTGTGTGTGTATATACTGTATATATATATATATATATATGTTAGAGTGGTCTGTCCACACTGTGGCCATTGTGAAGAAACCTCACCAGTGCCACTTCTTCATGTATTTTTATTGTATAAAGTCTTCTTATTTTGTGTAAACTGTATATTGTATATTATGTTGTATAACAGATGTGTAAACTGTGTTATGTGCAAATCAAATATAGTAACACAATGAACCAGGAGAGAGATGGTGGTGGAACCCAAATGCATTATTTTTTATTGTATACAGTATTCTTATTTTGTGTATACTGTAAACTGTATATTACAGAACAGTTTGTGACAGACTGGGGAATGACCTCTGTGTTCGTGAGCACTGGCAGTGACTGGGATCGACCTCTGTGGTCATGATCATGGGCAGTGATAGGGGAGTAGAAGCTCTTCTTCTCCGCTTCCGCTTACAGATGGACGTGAGCACAGCTGTGGGAGACGCGGAAGGCGGAGCTGTGGGATGCTCGAAGGGCGGAGCCATGGGAGGCTCGAAGGAAGTCTCCAGGTTCACCGAGGCTGGGGAGAAGTTGATCTCCGTTGAACTGGTGCCATAGGGCGAGGCTTCAAGAACTAGCTTGTTAACCATGGCAGGCGGGGGCATTGGCTCGTTGGCCGTGGCAGGCGGGGGTGTGGAAGGCCTGGAGGTAGGAGCCGTGGAAGGCCTGGAGGCATAGGAGCCGTGGAAGGCCTGGAGGTAGGAGCTGTGGAAGGCTTGGAGGAAGTTGCCGTGGAAGGATTGGAGGATGGAGCTGTGGAAGCCACTGCAAGAGTGTTGGCCTCCTCCATCACTCCTACAATGAAGGTTGATCCACTATAACAAAGCCATTTCAATGAATTTGGCCAGGGTCCAGGGACTTTTCCCATAAGGCATAAGGGCCTGGCTCACTCAAATCAACCCGGAAGAAGTCTTTCAATGCCACATCATTGAAGTCCACCTCATTGGCCAATTCACAGAATTCCACAACATACTCTTCTAGCGAGCGATCCTCTTGATGCAGCTGGAAAGTCTCACCACTGGGTTCATGTCTTCAGGTGGTCTAGTCTTCTGTCACGCAATGAACCAGGAGAGAGATGCTGGTTGAACCCAAATGCAGTATTTTAATGAAGTACAATATAAAAATACAAATAGCACAAGGCTTGGAAAAAATAAAGGGGCAAGTTAGCTTCACTGCTACTATGGATAAGACTAGACAAGGAACAATTAAATATGAAGGTATAAATAGGGGCACAAATGAAGGCAAACGTAAAACGTGTGGAGTGGTAGTGGTGGTGGTGTAGTGGGCTAAAGCACTGGTAATCAGAAGGCCGCTGGTTTGATCCCACTGCCACCACCATTGTGTCCTTGAGCAAGGCACTTAACTCCAGGTTGCTCCGGGGGGATTGTCCCTGTAATAAGTGCACTGTAAGTCACTTTGGATAAAAGTGTCTGCCAAATGCATAAACTTAAATGTAAATGTAAAACAGCTGAACACAATGATGGGGGACAGGTGAGGATGATGACTGGCCTCTGTGGCAGTGAACACTGGCAGTGACTGGTGAGTAGAAGCACTTCTTCTCCTCTTCCACTTCCAGATGTTTCCAGAAATGGACAGAGCAGGATTCCTCTTTGAAATCTCATGTTATTGTAAAAGATTGTGTGTAATAGAATTCAAACAAAATAGCATAGAGAGATGGGGGAATCCAGGAAAAGCATCTCTTAGGAACTATCTCTCAGGTTCTAAATGGTTCCTCGATCTGCTGTCTGATGAATTCAATTATTTAGCCCTTGCCAAACCATCAGGTGTTCAAAGCAAATAATATCGCACTGTTATATACTAGCCATCTTCAGCAGGGTTAAAACATTCACATCAATTCTCCAGCTTGTTCCGAACAGGCACACACACGTTTCACAGTCGGGGCAAGTACCTCTGGGGAGCTGCTTTTTCGCGAGACTCTTTAAGCTAAGGTCTTCTGTGTCTGGCATCCGTGCAACAGTGCAGCATCTTGCTCATTCTGGCATACAGCAGCAAATGCTAAATTAGGACACAGATTGCCTTCATTCCAATAAAGCCTCAGCCTCCTGAGTCAACGGACAAAAAGATCAGGGTTTGCTGGAGGAGCTGGTAAATTATTCATGGCTTCATACGATTTGCTTGGAGCAATTCTCTCTCTCTCTGTCTGTTCCTCTCTCTGTTTCACTCCTCTAGTCAGTCTTCTCGCTTCTCTAGAAAATTTTCCTTCAACCTGCCACTCAAGACACTCAGTTTCCTGTCAAATATTTGACAGGATCTGAATATTACATATCTGAAAATTCTAACTTCTAACTAATTTGATTACTAGATTTGCTGAGATTTTTATTGCTTTAATTGTGAAAAATGTTGACCCTAACTCTAATAGTGAATCAAATTGAAATGAGTGTGATAAACTAACAAGCGACAAATTCTGTAGCTTCCAAGTTCATTTGTTTGTCCTAACTGTGACCATGACAAGCCAGAAACAACTAGATATTCGGTTTGTCTCATGGTATCTATTTCAGTTTGATTATACTGTGTAGCTCCGCCCACAGTGAAATCTCACTGGTCCAAAATCCTGCTCCATAGTTATATATCGAACATCTGATTGACAGTGTTTTTTCGCCAGAAAATGACTTTATGCTGGAAACTTTCCTGTTGACATGGTGTGACATTATTTTCATACCTAACAAAAATGTTTTATTTTTTTTATGAAAACAGATTAATGTGGATATGGCTTAATAAATGCAGCACTCCTGCACAAGGCACTGAAAAAACAGCAAGACACGGTGCAAAATAGCAACTTGCCGCATTAATATAGATTTCAAGTAATGTGCAGTCATACTTTAGGTGTGGATGTATCACCATATGACTTGAAACATCCCATCAGAATATAAAGTCAACACTTTTCTTTTCCCACTATTTCAGTTTTAAATGTCCTCATTTTACATAAAAGGTCAATCCAGTTCAATCCATGATCAACTTCAGCCCCAGAACAAATTAATCTGACCAAACAAACAAACAACAGCCTTTGTTGTCTTCGCTGAACAAGGATATTTGAAGAATGAAGTCTTTTATCTCATGTGAGGAAACTTTCTGAAGTCACACTGATCCGTCGCTTTGATCCTGAGCTTTCTGTTCTACAGGATCCTGTTTCTCTTTCTCGTTTTCCTCTTCTCCAAAGTATTTCTTTCGCTGTGCTATGTTGTCTCTACCAGGCTGTTAGATTGCGGTCATCATTGTCTTTTTGTCTGTCTATCAGACTCATGATGTTTAGACTTCAGCTAATACACTTTACAGGAACATACAGTAGGAGATCCATCACTGTCATGCATGGAGAGAAAAGCGATTGTGGGACAAATGCAAGGAACATAGGATGTTCCAACTGAAAAGACCAACACATGTTGAGTCTTTGATTCTAGTCCTTAACATGGGATGCTGGTGTGCTGGTGTTGCAACCAGGCTTCATAACTAGCTAAACCAGCAAGACTTCATTGGTCAAGCAGCTATGTCAGAAAGACAATGTGGGTCTTTCGTAGTTCAGCTGACTTGAGGAGTTCTCGGTTAGTTAAGCATCAACTGTCTCAGATGATTCTCCTTAAATTCCAACAATTGTTGACAATCAGTACAGCTATGAAATTACTGTGGATGGCATACTGTAGCTCAGATATTCTGGTCTTGGAAACATGAAATGAGAAACATTTTATTTAATCCTAAAATTTCTGATGTTTGATTGCAGACTTTGGTATTACTCCTTTGTCTTTCATGTTGAAGTTCCTTTTGCACATATGGAATAGCATGGCACGAACAATATCAAGGAAATTGGTTCCAGTCACAGGGAATGTATAAACTGTGAAACATGATAAAATGTATATTCTTTAATGCACTCTAAGGGGCTGTTTAGACCAAAAACGCTCTTGCACTAAAAAGACAAGACGCAGCGAAACGAATACAACAGAGCATAGTTGAAGTTCTTTTCACCTGACATGGCCACTACGGCTACATCCACACTAATACATTTTAGTTTGAAAACGCATTCATTTTGCTAGGTTTATGTCTCTAATCCACACTAGAAGGTTTTCCTCAATCATAAACAAAGCATTAGGAAATATGGCGTTAGGAAACTTATTAGTGTGATTCGTTTTCTTTAATGCATTAATTTAGTACATTTACTCCTCTCATCCACACGTTTTCCTTCAAACAACACAAAGCGTTTCAAAAACACTCATTGGAAAGCAGTGAAGTAAGGAAACTGAAAACGTGCAAGAGACAGGTCAAAGATTTCCGTCTAGTGCATGTTTGCATAGAAAAACAATTTAAAAACAGTACAGACAGACGCAAAAATGCATTTCCTAAGTCACTTTGGATAAAAAGTGTCTACCTAATGCATAAATGTATATCATTCAACATCATGTACTGAATCTTGTCAAAATGTTAGCAGAGTTGGAGTCATATTTGAGAACTCTTCTGAAACTCTAGTGGAGACCAGTGTTGGGAAAGTTACTCAAAAATGGAAATCTGCTATAAATGACTAATTCTCTAAAATTGTAATCAGATTCATTTATGATTACTTCATTGAGAAAATACTCACATTACTAATTACTTTACTTTTTAGTAACTTTCTAAAACAAAGCTTTTTCACACAAAAGTTTTTGTTTTTCCACTCAACAAATGTTTTTATGTCCTGTGCAAGTCAAAACACTGAGCACCAAACATTTCTCGTGGAAGCCCTTCAGCTGTCACAAAAATGCAAAAAGATATGTAACTAAACATCATTTATATTTTAAATATTTTACATAAATATTATACGTTAATTTACTTTAAACTAATTAACTTAATTAAAAGTAATTAACTGTGTTACACTACTTTTTTCTACAAAGTAATTCGTAATTACTTTGTAATCAGATTGCACCCAACACTGATAAAGTCACATTATTCTTTTTTTTTTTGTGAAGATAAATCTATGGAAAAAAAAGACTTGAGCAAAAGTTTCCATTTGCTCCCCATTTAATCTCATTGCCATCTATGATAAACAATTGAGATGTAAAATATTCTATGAGCCAGTTTGTTCCTCTTAAAAACAGATACTGTAATGGTAGTGAAGAGAACCAATTTGATTGGCTGCATCTCTCCCAATGCATTTTTTCCCTCCACCTTGTGCGGTCCTAACACCTCCTCTCCCTCTCTCTCTATTTCTCACTCTTGCTCTACCTCTCTTGGCTGACTGCAGGTACACCCTCTATGTGAGTGTGTGTCGGTGTGGTCGGAACGTGCCTGTGTTTTCATGCATGTTGGAAACAGGCGGATCATGGATGTGTCTGTAAGCTGTTAATCAAGATTTTGCCTTCTTTTTGCTGCCGTGTGAGGAATCCTAACTGGATATAATAATCTTGTGGACGCTAAGACACGTTAATACAGACAGCTCTACTGTCATTTACCATCTGGTAAGAGAATGTTTTATGAATCTGTTATAGGGTGGTTTTTTGGGACTGAGAAAGATCCCATGATTAATCTCTGCAGTCTGTTTAGCCCAAAGTCAATGTTAAAGTGAGCAGCATTGCTGTATGTGTGTGTTCTAGTCAGTGTATGTCCTGACTGAGGTTCGTTCTGGTCTGAATACTGCAAATCTTCTTTCAGACATTCAGTTTGTGCTTGTCTTCGCAGTGATGCTTTGGGCAGATGCACATAAAAGGCAATCCAAGCAAGCATACACAAACACTCACACACCGAAGGTATGGTTTGCCATTAAATGAAGCTGTGTTTTTTTGGAGACTTGCAATATGTGAAGTCTGTTTGTGTGAGATACAGGAGATCTGTTAATATTTCAGAGATCGAATCGTAGGTCTATATTTAGCTGGTGCGGCTCCACAGAAATGCTTTCACAGTACGTACGTTAAGATATCAATCTCTTTGGTCTCCACAGGATGGGTAGATCATTTAAAGAGAAGGAAGGGAGGGGCTGGGTACAGCTGACACATTTAGAGAAGCAAAAACAGGAGGCGAGAGAGACAGGTAGAAGAGCTTGTGAGAGAATGAGTGCATTTACTGTAATGAACATCAATATTTATTAGATTCACCCACTTTGAAGGAGGAACTTTAATTTCACTCGGTATGCTTGAAAACTAATAAAAGAGAAATGTAATTACGCGGCATGGCTACAATGGCAGTTTGCACTCTCCTCTCATAGTTATAAATCTAAAAGGGACGTCCAGAGGGAATTTAAGAATTGTTTTTGAACATTTTAAGTGCCTGGAGTGGTATCTATTGTGGTTTTTATCGCTAAGAAAACGTTAATGACCTTTGTTTTTCCAGTTGATCAATACCCACAAGTTATTAGCATGTTTCCGCCCCATCTCTTTTGCACATTCGAGCCCAAAACATGAAGGTTGTATTGCTTATGGTTTCCATAAGGATTTGTATTTCACCGGAGTACATACTGACCACAAAGCTCTCAGCACATCATGGGAAATATCACCTGCCTTTCTCCAATAGAACAATGATGGCATAGTGGCCAAGATTCCATTACTCCCTCTGTTATATCACCACAAACAGGCTGTCAATGATGATGTGAGTTTCCTGTCTAATATGAAAGGGTTTGGCATGATGAACTCATTAAGGGTGCTGTAAAGTTTGTTCATTTATGAAACATATTAACCTCTTTTCTTGGTCCAGCTGTTCTCCCAAACTGACCAAGCTGGTCTTATCCGGTCACCCAGCCTGGCCAAGTTAGTCTTCAGTTGGTCTTGCTAGTCTCCTAAATTGATCAAGCTGGTCTTATTGCTAGTCTGGTCAAGTTGGTCAAGTTGGTTTTCAGCTGGTTTAGCTGATCATCCAGCCTGGTGAATTTGGTCAAACTGGTCTCCCAAACTGACAAAGCTGGTCTTAATCTGCTCAAGATGGTCTTCAGCTGGTCTAGCCGGTCACCCAGCCTGGCCAAGTTAGTCTTCAGTTGGTCTAGCTAGTCTCCTAAATTGATCAAGCTGGTCTTTAGTTTGTCCAGCTGGTCTCTCAGCCTGGCCAAGCTGGTCTTATTGCTTGTCTTACAGCCTTGTCAAGTTGGTTTTCAGCTGGTTTAGCTGATCATCCAGCCTGGTGAATTTGGTCAAACTGGTCTCCCAAACTGACAATGCTGGTCTTAATCTGCTCTAGATGATTTCAGCTGGTCTAGCCGGTCACCCAGCCTGGCCAAGTTAGTCTTCAGTTGGTCTAGCTGGCCTACCAGCCTCATCAAGTTGGTTTTCAGATGGTCTATCTGGTCTCCTAAATTGACCAAGCTGGTCTTAAGCTTGTCTAGCTGGTCTCCCAGCCTGGCCAGGCTGGTCTTCAGTTGATCTAGCTGGTCTACCAGCCTGATCAAGATGGTCTTCAGCTGGTCTAGTTGGTCTCTCAGGCTGGCAAAGCTGGTTTTCAGCTAGTCTCCCAGCCTGGCCTAGCTGGTGCTCAGCTGTTTTAGTATGTTGGCCAGCTTGACTCCCAGGCTGACCAACGGAAAATAGCTCAAAACACCTCTAAAACCAGTGATCAATTAGATTTAGCTGGTTTTAGTTATCGTTTACAAGATTGCAAGTGTTCAAAACCTCTCTAAAATCAGCAAAAAACAAACGAGGCTGGGGGATCTGCTAACCACCATAGGCAGGATTCCTTTCCCCCAGTGTTTTCAGTGAACAAACAGTGTAAGTGATTGATCGGTCTGGGAGTTAGACATCTCACTTCTCTGAGACACTCAGACAGAGACATTAGCAGATACTGTGGCATCTAATTTTTCCTTTTTTGAGCTCAGCTAAATGTATGGTGTTGAGAGTTTAATGAGTTCTGGATGAGTTCAGCTAGTTAATGCTAATGGTGCTAAACCTTCTGTATCAAATTCTCATCATACACAACGTCATCTGTTGTGCCTTGAATGCTTGTTCCCCCATCAGACTTTTAAACTCACTTAACCAGCAAAACATCCTTGGTCAATCAGCTTTAAAAAAAGCATGTTTATGTTGGTCCAACAACTAAAATAGCATCAACCAACCTAGACCAGCAAGGAAATGCTGGCAGCTGGTCTTTTCAGCAGGAGATTCATCAATTTGGCTGATGCTATATTCATTTACCATATGGCGCTTTGTGGCTCAAGCTTACATGAGTTGGATTGTTTTTGTCTGTTTTTATGGTTAAAATACCTTTCTGTTGGAGCTGTAGTATAGCAATAACACCGTAACAACTTCCAATCAACCTGTACACTGTTAAAAAATTTCATTCCAGAAATTTGAGTTTGGGGTGGGACTATCTGCTAATACAACCAATGGAAGATGGGAGTTTTCTGGAATCCTTTGAAAATAATTCTGCTCTGCTACACGTTCAAGATGCAGGTGAAGAAATCCCACATTATCAACCAAAAGGAAAATCCACCCTACACACCTGCAACATGGAAGGCAGAATGAAAACTTCAGAATTTACGAAGTCTCCAGAGGATACCTTTCACAACAGAAAAACCTGTTTCTGTAAAAATACCTTCACTTTTACCACTACATATTATATTCCCCCAAAACACATTGTATAAAATCAATCTGCAGCAAACTCTCAGCAGATTCTGGTTTACTACACATGTTTCCATTTACCCCTCTTATTGTGTTCAAACGAGCATAAATGTAAAAGATTTATTGTTTCATGCCTAGTTTAAAACCTCACACATATACCACTCCAATTTCCCGATGTGCCCAATGCAAGACCATTTTTGAAACTACTTGAAAATGGTTACTCATGTCTTTTTCTTGATTCTTTGCCCTTGAAGTCTAGGACAGGGTTTTCAAACTGGGGTCCGCAGGGGACTGCAAGGGGGTTCATGGAAGATTTCGGTGGAAAATGGGTAACACTTTACAATAAGGTCTATTTGTTAACATCAGTACAGGCATAAGGGAGCCTGACAGGAGGCTATTCAGTTAATGTGAGTAAATAATGTGATTAATGTTTCAGTGTTTGGTTAATAGCACAGACCAGTTACTCTGAAATATGGATGACATGTAGAGACATAGAGAATACATTTCTTTCAATGTTGTGTTAGTAAAAGATGAAGTGATTTGAAACAATGTAGCATAAAAAAGCAGAACAACCAAACTATCTGTATCGGCAGATGTTGCTCTTAATAATTGACATTGTATCAGCACACACATTTTCTATTGTTACATCCTTACTTTTAAACTTAAAGGCTATATGTTAAATTTAATTTGATAAATGCTGTAAAAGAAAACTTTTACAACTTTACTGTAAAGTGTTACCTATAAATAAAATGCTTAAAAAGGACTGATATTTGTTCTATTGACAGCCATAGTCTTTAACAGACATAAATAAATACTAATTTGCATATGGGTTTGAATATTTTGTATTTGTGTTTTAGATTTATGTCAAATAATTTTGTCTTTATGATACAGTATCACACTTTCTAGCTTTCTTACACAGTATAAATTGGTTTTTATACTGGAGGATTCATCATATTTGGGGGTCTTTTGCATTATAAATTGTCGAAAACCGTGGCCTTGTCTATTTTTGGAAAGGTCCAGACAACTAAAACGATGCAAAAGTTTGAATCTGACTCGGGTCATTTCCCAATCTCATTCCTCGTTGTTCTCTCCATCATTTCCTGACTTTTCTCCAATGAATAAAAAGTGACAAAGTAGAAAGAAAAAAACTCAAACGTTTGGATGAACGCCTCATTTTAAACCTTCTTTACACCTAAAGGTGCCAGTGTACTTAAGGTTAGGCCGAAGGGTGTGGGGCCCGAATTGGAAGAGTGCTGAGGTGAGGGTGGCTGTCCCTGGAGGTGGGGGTGTCAGTGTACTTAGGGTTATGCCGGATTGGGGGCCCCGGATTGGAAGAGTGCTGAGGTGAGGGTGGCTGTCCCTGGAGGTGGGGGTGTCAGTGTACTTAGGGTTATGCCGGATTGGGGGCCCCGGATTGGAAGAGTGCTGAGGTGAGGGTGGCTGTCCCTGGAGGTGGGGGTGTCAGTGTAGTTAGGGTTAGGCCGAAGGGAGTGAGGGGCCCGGATTGGAAGAGTGCTGAGGTGAGGGTGGCTGTCCCTGGAGGTGGGGGTGTCAGTGTACTTAGGGTTACGCGAAGGGTGTGAGGGGCCCCGGATTGGAAGAGTGCAGTGGTGAGGGTGGCTGTCCCTGGAGGTGGGGGTGTCAGTGTAGTTAGGGTTAGGCCGAAGGGTGTGAGGGGCCCCGGATTGGAAGAGTGCAGTGGTGAGGGTGGCTGTCCCTGGAGGTGGGGGTGTCAGTGTAGTTAGGGTTAGGCCGAAGGGTGTGAGGGGCCCCAGATTGGAAGAGTGCAGTGGTGAGGGTGGCTTAAAGGAATAGCTCTCCCAAAAAAATACAACTTTGTCATCATTTCCTCATGCTCAATTTGTTTCAACCCCATATGATTTTCTTTGTTCTGCGCAAGACGCAAGAGATCCGGTTAGGACACATGACTCTTCAACAAAGATCAGAAAGAGGCCTGAAAGCATTACATCTATATATCATAACGCATATCATCTGTCACCTAAAAATATATGTATTTCAGCACATTTGGGAACTGAAATCTGTGATGTTTGATGCATGTCAAGCTTCAAGTCATCACTCTCTCCTCTCGCTCTGACCCGACATAAAGATCAGGATGGATTATTAGACATGAAAGAGTGAAAGAGAAAGACAGAGTGAAGAAGAGAGAGCATGACCTTAAATTCCCAGATCCATCTGTGTCATGTTCAATGTTCTGTACTCAGCTCAAACCAGATCTGATAGTTCTGGATGGTGTTGCTTTGGGTTGATAACATCAAAATCCTGTCAGATATAATTCATCGCTCTCCTACATCTGTTCTTTAGCACATTTAATGAAAAAGGAAAAGTCTGCTCTCCGCCTTTTATCAGAGACAAATCGCTCACTTCTGAGCAGTGGTGGACGAAGTACACATACCATGGACTTGAGTTAAAGTAAAGATACTCAAGGTAAAATATTACTCAAGTAAAAGTAGAAGTGCTGCCTTTAAACATTCACTTGAGTAAAAGTACAAAAGTATTTGCCTTCAAATGTACTTAAGTATCCAAGTACTATGATTTTTTATGGTCACTATAATATCCTATTATAATTTGTCACAAGACTCTTGCTTAACTCAGTCTACATGAAGACTAATGTCACTCTTGGCACACCAATCTATTAATAAAATGACATTAATTAGTCAGATGTGTATATATATATATATATATATATATATATATATATTTGAATTGAATACATTTTTTGTGTGTTTAATTTTGGAGGGAAGGGACTGTTCCCATAAGGTATAATACAGTATTTACTGTATATTTTTCTCGAGTGTCTATGGTCATAATTATTAACATCCTAATGTTATGATACATTCACATAAACCTGCACAATGCCATAAAATATATATATATATATATATATATATATATATATATATATATACATATATATATATATATATATATATATATATATATATATATATATATATATATACACACACACATACATACATATATATATATATATACACACACACACACACACACACACACACACACGAGCACACACACATACATAGAATATATATATATATTCTATGTTATGGGAGCAGCCAATTTCCCTCCAAAATTAAACACAAAAACGTATTAATGCAGTGTTTCTGCTACTCCCCAGAAAAAAAATGCTATTATATGCAAGTCATTTTAGTGTCAACATAATAAGCAATGTACATTATGCGTCAATATTTACCGATAATTGCTGCAATAATAGCTGCTGCTCTCTGCCCCGCTTAAAATCATTGGCAACGCAATTTGTTTGGAACTATTGAGAGCTACACGAATCACGTGACCGCGCGGCGGCAAGATCACTGTCGCAACCGTCTATGTTCGCAACTCTCATATTTAACGGCTCTGGGGTGCGTTTCCCGTACAACAACGTAACTTGCTGCTCCACTACCGTAGTACGATGCACTGTTGAAGAAATCAACTTGCTAGTCACGACTGTTTCCGAAACCGTATTGTCGCAAATTGGTTGTTCAACCACGTTGGTTAATGATGTCACACATGTGGTGGAGTAAAACTACTTTTAATGAATCTGTTTGCGATCGAATTAATGCTAGATGTTTTGCTATAAATTACGGACATGTCATCTGAGGACTATCTCATATTTTTCTCAGTTATTTGCTTTATTTCCAGATTCAATCATAGGCTCGTTCTTACGCACTAGAGCACGTTCACACATGCGCACTCTTCAAAAACGGTGCTTTAATCTATTGACAAACTAAAAGACATAAAGGACATTTGAATGTCTTCTAAATAAAAGATACTGAATGTCATCTTGCTTATTTGGCTCAAGATAATAATTTATTAAGCCCACATGTTATAATAACAATAAACTCTGCTTCTAACCACAGGTTGAGAGTTGTCGTTCCAACCACACAACTCTGTGATGCTGTTTGCGAATGTTCGTTGGAACGATGGTTTCGGGAAACACCGACTCGTTGAACTATGATGATAACGACGGAACTTGCGACCATAGTTGGCTAACAATGCTTTAGGGAAACGCACCCCTGGTTCATGCTTAGTAGATGCCGCCAAGGCAAGTTCAAAACAAAGCGCGCACGCTGTACTGTGATTGGTGGCTCGTTTGACCAGTTACATTTTTATCCACTCATAAGTAAAAAGGAACGACTGATTTTGAAAATGTAGTAGAGTAAAAAGTAAGATATTTGACTTTGAAATGTAGTGGAGTTAAAGTAAAAGTCTCCCCAAATTTAAATACTTCAGTAAAGTACAGATACACAAAAAAGCTACTTAAGTACAGTAACGAATTACATTTACTTCGTTACTGTCCACCACTGCTTCTGAGTGTTTCCTGATCAGAATTCAATGCCAGGCTCTGACATTTAATTTGCAGCTAAATTGAGGTGTGAGAATGGTGTGTATGAACAGGGTGATTCTCTGATCCAGAGGTGTGTGAAAGAGGACGTCTGTTATGCGTTTTAGAAAGGACAATGACAGAAGGCACAATAAAAGCTTTTAAAGGAGACAAAGAATATTGTGTAAAGCCAGAATAAAGTTTGAGAGTGTTCAACAAGGATGAGTCACTAGAATCTGCACTGCAAAACAACAACAACAAAACACTTTTTCTTATTCAGTATTTTTAAATCAAACAAGAACCTTACAACAAGATACATTTACTTGAAAAAAAACATTTCTAAAATAAAACGATATGGCTTCAGAGAATATGTAATTATTATTTTTTTAAGCATAAATCAAACAAAATTTTGTGAGGTATATGCGAAAATCAAGAGAGGAAAAAAATGCTGATGAGGTAAGAAAAATGATTGTAATTCAACATATCCTTTGTCCTCTGAAGACAAGTCTTAAAAAATCCCTAAATGATTGGTTTCTACCGGAAATGAAAGTAATAGCCTTAATTAAATGATACTACTAATGCAAACTCATAAATCATATAAACAATCTGTAAATACAATCTTTTAATATCTATTTTGAGTACTATAATTTGAATCTATTCTCAAATTTCAGACAAAAAAAGGTGGCTGTGGCTCAGGTGGTAGAGCAGGTTGTCCACTAATCGCAGGGTTGGTGGTTCGATTCCAGGCCCACATGACTCCACATGCCGAAGTGTCCTTGGGCAAGACACTGAACCCCAAGTTACTCCCAATGGCAGGCTAGCGCCTTGCACGGCAGCTATGCTGTCATTGGTGTGTGAATGTTTGTGTGAATGGGTGATTAAGTCACAGTATAAATTGCTTTGGTAACCTCTAAGGTTAAAAAAAAAGTGCTATATAAGTGCAGACCATTTACCAAATAACCATGCAGCATATTCATTCATGTATTGATAGAAACAAATAAATGAACGACTGATTATGAAAACAAGCAGTTTGATTAAGTCAACCTGAAGTCAGAAAAGAACTAAATACACATTTTTCATCTTATGTGAAGGATTTATTGGTGCGTGATATTCCAAAAAATATAACGGCTTGCTGCCCCGCCTCTGAAATGACTTTAGTTTTCAAATGACATCATCAAGCCCTCTTATTTTTCAACCTTGCTCTTTCAACCATCTGGCTCCATTTTTGTGAGTAACATCTAACATTTTCTAACAATCCAATCAATTCTTGAGGTATAAAATCATGTACCGCCCAAATTTTCTTCCTAAATATCCTGTTTCACTCGGTAAGTTTGCATGTGGAATTATAATCGCGCTACAGCGAGTTTTTGTGGCGTCAAACTACAATCTTGATCTGTATGTCCAAGTATACATGACGCAATTCGTAATCGAATATTTAAAGGAATTATGACAAATACACCAGGTTAAATACGCATTGCACGTCTTTCGGAGCATAGGAAATCGCAGAGGTCAATGGTGGTTCGATTGACGCGTATACATGCTACAATCGCATTATCTACAGTAGATCTGTTAGTCTGATTTTGCAAAAATCAAACTGGTCTGATTACAGTTGGACTAAAGTGTTTTCATGACATTTTAAAAAGATTAATTATTGTTTTAGACTGACTGAAATTGAACTTTTAGGGTGAATGTAATGTATTGACTCCAAAATACATTGCATTACGAAAGTAAAATGGGTTGTGAATGGCATTTCATGTTGACTTTGCTGTTGTGTCTCTATATAGATGCACTGGGTTGTCCCTATTATTCAGGACCATGCAAAGACCTGTTTGGTGACCCAACTTCTACCGGCTCCTGTGTACAGTTCATCCTGTGTTTTTCAGGTTTGGCTCTATTTGTATTTTTTTGATTTAATGGCGTTTTGCATGAAGCACTACAGAGGCGAGCATATCCTTGGGTGAACACACCTTTGAAATCTCTGCCGTCAGAGCTGATTGCTTTTGAAGTGGTCTGGTAATGAAACGGTTGTGGAGATTCTTGTGCGAATAGGGAATGTTGTTGCACGTCTCTGTCTCACCTTCAACCTCCTGCAATCAGAAAGAGGTGATTGAAATCCGCTCATTAACAGCGTGAGCACATTGGCTCCGTTCCAAATCCTACTGAGCTTCCTATCTAGATAGCATTTTTGACATCAAAGGACAATAAGGGTGTACGAAATCTTTATGCTAGCTTCAGCATGACATACTTCTGTAATGTGTCATATTTCAGAATTAAACAGGATAATTGAAGAAAAAACATGCAGGGTGGGACTTGATTTTATCCATCTGGAATTAAATGGATTGTGAAAAGTGGGTGTTCAATGCCAAAATGGAACCAGACCTGAAAGCAAGTGTTCTAAAACAATGCTTAAAGTTAGCTTTTTGGCTACTGAGCGTGTTTACATGAGCGTTCTTACACTGATTATGGTTAAACGTCTTAAACAGTTTTCCAACACCAGGGTTGGGTCATAAATGATTTTAGCAGAAACTGATCAGCGCTCTTAGGTTTTTGGCGTTTCTCTGATTTTGCGTTGCATGTAAACACCTTTACCGCCTTTCTTACCATCTTATCTAATGTGCATAAATGTTGTGTGCATGACAGATTGGATTTTGACATCAAAAGTAGAGAATGATCTAAGGGTTTTAAATCTCACATAAACACTATTTTCTTGCATTGTCTGACTTTTTGCATAAGCTGATTTTTGGCCATTATGAGCATATTGGTTTTCATGTAAACACACTCATCCAGTTGCCAGCATGGCCTAAATGATTTAAGTGGGAATGTCCCAATTTGTCTTTCAAATAATGTACACTGGTGAATCGTTATGGTCAGGAATGTGTATTAAAGGAATTGTTTGCCCCAAATTGTAAATTCTCTCATCATTTACTCTCAGATATGTGTGGGTGAGAAACAGATCAATAGTTAAGTCATTTTCTACTATAAGGTCTCCTCTCTGCTCAGTCAATCTCTACTTTAACTTTCACATTCTTCTACTTGTGTTTTTGGTGATTCACATTCTTCATGCATACCACCCCCTACTGGGTAGGGAGAAGAATTTCATACAAAAAAAAGACTGGTATTGATATTAAAATTGGTCTGTTTCTAACCCACACCTATCATATCACTTCTGAAGAGATGGATTAAAACACTGGAGTCATATGGATTACTTATATGATGTCATGAAAAAAAATGTAAGTGTGAAAATGTTGGCACCCATTCACTTGCATTGTATGGACCTACAGAGCTGAAATATTCTTTTAAATATCATAATTTGTGTTCTGCAGAAGAAATAAATTCATACACATCTGGGATGGCACGAGGGTGAGTAAATGATGAGAGAATTGTAATTTGGTGAACTATTTCTTTAAGAGGGTAAAAAGGTCCGTTCTTTGTTCGTGATTTCTGTTGACTTTAATATACCTTGTTTTGGTCCAAATCTAAGGTAGTATTGCAAATATTGCTTGCAGATAAAGCAAGAATGTACTGTGATGACCTCAGTGGACCAAAATGTCAGATAAAGTCAAGGGGAAAAAATATATATTTGATTGTACAAAATTGAAGTTCCATTTCGGTTACAATGCTGCCCGCCCATGTTGATAGTAGAGGCAGCTCTCTAGGGTTTAAAGCAGAGACATCATCTATAACTGTGCTCATCTCATAGATATTCTTCCCTATGACTGAGCTCGTTATTATTAATATTTATAGACAGATCTCATTTTGTATTTCAGTCAGGTCTGCATGCATTGATTTGGCATGGAGAAGCACAGGGGCGTCCTGGGGCAGTTCGCTTGACCGTGAGCTTTACCAGCCCTCTGTAAGCATCACGCTCTGCACACCCTATTAGCTGCCGTCAAACTGCAGCTCTGCCTTACCAAGATTACAGTTGTGGTCTGGTCCAAGAGTTACACTATCTGCTGAGTATGAATTATTCAGGGTTACAATAATATCACTTCTCAGCCTTATCTGTCTCGGGTGAACTCGCCATCTGGAAAAATACACCCTCAATCCAACACCATTAATCAATGCGGAGCACGCAGCAATTTTCCAATTCATTGTTAATTAAATTGAGTAACTAGATGCTGGTCAAAATCCTGGACATCTGTTCATGACAGTCATTTTTAAATTATTATTATTTTTTTTTTAAATGGCCAGACAAATATTAATTGCAACCTTAAAAGGGCAAAAAGCCCTGATCACCATAAGCTGTCTGGGACATAATCTCTCGTAACCGCAGTACGACCTCAGCGCATAAAGATCACACATCCTGTCAGTAAAATCTGCTCACATTTTAAAAAGTTCTAATCTCAGATGTTTTTATTTCAAAACATTTAAACACTGATTAAATAATTGATTAAAATAGCATATACCTTTAACAGTAATTCTGTTAATTAAATCGTTGACTTTAATTAAAGATAATGATTTGAATACATTTTATGTAAGGGATTTTTCTTTCTTTTTTATATTAAAATAACAGTTCAGCCAAAAAAGAAAATTCTGTCAGAGTTTGGTTAATTTGCGTAATTTTCTGTCATAATTTACATAATTTGCTTATTATTTTTTATGTGAAACACATATGGAAACATTCCAGTCTGTCTTTTCAATACAATGTCAGTGGATGGTGACTCACTTTAAAGCTAAAAAGGTAAAAATGGTTCCAAAAGTATCATAAAAGTAGTCCATGCAACTCTACACATCATATTCCAAGTCTTCTGAAATAATTAATGTAATTGTAGAGCTGAGGAGGGTGTGGCCGGGCTGGAACAACGCAAGCCCTGTCCCCAATCAGCCTAATGGGGGCACGCAAGGGATAAAGGTAGCTGGTGACGACGGTTCGAGAGAGAGAATTACAGGCAGCTGTTCGGTGTGTTTATGTTTGTGTGTTTTGGTTCAGTTTTATATTAAAACTATTATTTATATTTTCAAGCCGGTTCTCGTCTCCTCATTTCCCTTAACCCGCTTTACACTGGTGCTGAAGACCCGGGAAGGAGGAGGGATATGCCGTAGGGGAGTTCTCGCCCCTACCATCCACCCCAACAAAGCAGCCGCGGCCGTCCCGCCTGGAAGTGGAGCAACGGCCACTGGCCGCGAGGGGAGAAGGGGCTCCTAACCGACTGCCTGGAGCGGTCAGGGCTGCAGCCAGGGGCAAAGGAGACCCCTACCAGCTGCTGAAACGGTTTACAGAGGGGAGAAGGGGCTCACTGCCGACCGCCTGGAGCGGGAGAACCGCTGCCAGGGGCGGGGGAGACCCCTTCTGTTCCCTGAGAATGCGGCGGGGTGTTCCGTCCATCAGGGGCTGGAGGACTGCCTCTGATCCGTCCGGGGAGGCGTGGCTGTCATCCATTAGATGGTGGAGGAGTGGCCGAGGACCAAGCTACGGTGTATCAGAGAACAGGCGAGTAAGTGTTTTTTTTTTTTTTATTTCTCTCCCACTGTCACTCCGCGTTGGCCTTTTCCCTCTCTTTCAAATGTTACTGTTTTTTTGTTGGGGTGTACTGCGCTGTTACAGGGAGTACCCCCCCTATTTCATAATTTTTTCCCTCCCCATCCACTCCCAGATTCAGGAAGGCGGGGATGACCTGCCAGCAGATGGGGCGTAAAGCACACCCTCCCCCAGGGAAAGGGTTGGGGAGGGCTGTACATCATGCCGGGGGCTCCCCGGCCTGAGAGAACGAGGGAGGAATGTGACAGGGCAGAGGGTTAACTAACATTAACAAACTTTAATAAATGCTGTTAAAAAAGATATTGTTAATTGTATGTTCATGATACCTAATGCATTATCTAATGTTAACGAATGGAACCTTATTGTAGAGTGTTACTAATGTCTGTTGTCATAATCTTTCGTCATAATGCCTCTGAAATTATCATCATTATCATTATCAATGCTCCATTGGTGGAAAATAGTTTTAACCAACAATATTGTAGTCTAACAATGATGATAAATCCGAGTCCCACTTAATATTCTGTTTCACTTACAACTACCTCATATTATAGAAGTTTACATTGCGGTACTTGAGAGCATTTTCTAAAGTCTCCATCTTTGTTGGAGGAAAAAGCCATTTTTGTTTGGTTAAGAGACACATGTTGCAAAATCAATGCAGTTCCAAATGAAAATGTACAGTATTAGTCTGGACATGGCCTAAGGGTCAGAGAGAAGGTGGAAAATGGTCATGTCAAACTAAATGTTTTTGTGCAAGAAACCTTGACGAATGTAAATGGACTTTAGTGGAGGGAAAATGGCCCTTTAATTTGTATTAATCTTTAGTTTACACAGTTTTCCACACACCTCAGTATTTATGTAATGCAATTTCAAGACAGAAATGGACATATAAACTCTACGACAGCAGTGATGTTCAACAGAGTCAGTGTGTCAACTACAGACACCAGTTCAGACTGTAAATTAGTCACACTTCATTATGACTGACTGCAGGTGATTGTAATTATTACATTAAGGTCTCCCTGTTATTCAGACACATGAGCCTTTGATGGCAAATTCTCTGCAAAAAACAAAGGTCATTGCTGCTTTTCTTAACAATAATAAAAGCAATCTGGGGAATCTCTCGAGGTAATGGGCCAGAACCATGTAAACAGCCGAATGTGTGTCATTAACAGCAGAAACCAGCGGCCACCTCATTACAGACTGGTTCACAGTTGTGGCACATTACGGAATATCTGAAGACAAACAGAGATGACAGAGAAAATCCAAAGACATTTTAATTTTCTGTGCTTGATCCATGTTGAGTAAGAGTAAAGTCGTATTTTAAATGGGCATGTTCTAATCATTAGTTACATTTTTTGTCCCTTTGTGTCTTTCAGTACAGTTTCATACTGCATTTCGGAAACAATTTGCAATACATTTATTAACACTAGAAGCTGAAGTATTTACCTTTATTTGTGTATAATCAGAAAGACTTGGAATAGCATAGAATAAAGGGAAAAACTATTTATTGATGAACAATAAAATAATAAATGAAAGTATCTTTAGCGTAATCCCCCATCTGATGGTCCGGGAAAATTTTTGTGAACCGTCAAATCTTGCTGGGGAAGACAGCAGAGGCGAGGAGCCTACTCCCCGTCAGACGAAGAATTGCTGGTGGTGGTGGTGGTGAGGAGGCAGTTACCACATTGACACCTTAAGGCAGCAGAGTGGTTGGCAGCTGGCAGACCATTAAAGCAAGAGGTAAACAGTGATTGGTTAGAGGAAAATATGAATGAACCGATGACATGTACCATGCGAGTCTCCCTGACAGAACTACTGCTTACACTTCTATTTCTATCAGAAGACATGGAATAGCATAGCATAAAGGGAATAACAATGTATTGATGAACAATAAAATAAATTTTTGTGAACCATCAAATCCTGCCGGGGAAGACAGCAGGGGCGAGGAGCCTACCCCTAAAATACTTTTAATACTAGGACCCCCCCCCCCAAAGAGAGGGAAAAATAAAATAAGGAATACTGACTGGGTCTTCATTTTTGCAGGAACAATCTGTAAAACAGTTAGAAACATATAGTATTTTTGTTTTCAGGGGGGGCAATACCCTTGACAAGAGTAAGCAAAACTTATGATATATATGAGCCCTGGATTGGGCAAACATTTAGTGTGCAATACCCTTGAAAAAAGTAACCAATATTTATGACACTTGAAAGGGAAGGAGCATTGGTTGTGCAATACCCTCAAAAAGGATAACCAAAGCTTATGACACATGAAGGAAAGGGAGGGCATTGGTTGTGCAATACCCTTGAAAAGAGTAACAAGTGTTTATGACACATGAAAGGGAGGGCATTGGTTGTGCATTGGTTGTGCACTGCCCTTGAAAAGGATAACCATAATAATAATAATATTTATTTTTATTTTTTGAGAAATAAAAAGTCAGAAAAGGTTAAATTCTGAGAAAGCAGGAAAACTAGAAAATATGACGTGAATTCCCCACACCTCAAGCCATACAATCCCATGAGAAAAACTGTTTTTAAAAGAAAGTCATTGAATTTAGAAAAACACCCTTTTCTGAAAGTTGAAATAAGGAGATGTAGAATGTCAAAAGTGATAGGAAGCCGTTTATCGGGAATGGTTGGGTAATTTTTTTTATTAATCTTAGAATTAGCTGGAAGCAAAGGAGAAAAGACTGGGGAATTTGGGTGAATGACATCTAGCGTGAAACTGAATGCCCACCACCATTTTATTAATGGATGAGGTTTCAATAATCAGCATTAAAACAGAAACCAATTGACACTGCACAGACAGTTGACACTAACACTGGGAATAATGGGGTCTTGTGAGAGTTGAAAAATGAAGAAAATTGAGACCAAGTGGAATCGTAAGCTTTGAGCGTAGAAGGGGCAATACCATGCCCTTTTAATCTTTAGTGGAATCTAACAGGGACAAAAGGGTTTAAACATACAGTGTGGAGCTGTGAGAGGACAGGAATGTGTACAGACAGAAGCTTAAAATATTGGATGGCTCCAGATAAGCCTGCCGACAGAGAATTAAATGTGAGGACTACTTATAAACTCAGTTGTGAGCCGGACAGAAAATACATTTTTTCACATTATGTCGAAATGGGCTAGTCAGCGAGGTGAGTGGGTATTATTTTGGAGCATCGTGATGTTTGCATTGGTAAGGAGGGCGCAATGCCCAGCCTTGAATGGGGGTTAAAATATGTGAAGCGAAATATGTGATTTTTGAAGTTGAAGCTCTGATAAAGCTTGTAAAGCCAGCAATACGACACATGGTCCATGACATGTAAAGATTCAGTCGACTGAATATTCAGTATCTGCTTTGCAATACGCTAATCCGGCATGTTTTATCAAGAGTGAACAAATCTTACTTACCTGCAACTAAATGTAAGCTGCCCTGACTGCAAATATATTAACAGTGAAAGGAACGGAGAGCAAAATGCATTGTAACTTTAAAAAATAATGCATTTGGCAAACATAGTTGTAGAAATAATGTAGAAAGCATTATGAGGAAGTTTATGTCTTACCAGCAGATATAGAAAAGTAACTGTAGCGGAATTGAAATATTGAGCTTTTTAAATTTTTAACCTGTGAAAACTAATCCAGTACGGGTTTATCCAATGAGTAAAAAACCTTACTTATCTGTTACATATCAAACCTCAAAATTAACCATAGATATTATTATATGGCTCCCATTACTAAAACCATGTTACCATATGGTACTACAGTATCCTGAAGTAAAACCGTGGTAAATTGTATCTGTATTGTATCTTACTGCCAAAAAGAAGAAAAAACATTTACTACAGTTGTGGTTACTATGGTAATAAAATATTACTACAGTAAATCTATGGTCAATTTACATAAGGGTATCATTTATTAATGAGGATTAAAGATCATTATCAATGTTTTAACAACTCTGAATTTAAATAACCTGTAAAAATGGTCACACAAGCCCATTATAATAAACGTCACATCTAGGTTTGTCATTACTTTGTGTGAATAACTCCAGATGCTGTTTTTCTGTCATAACCTCATGAAAGCACTGCTCCCTCTTTGAACGAGCGTGCTATGACTGAAAGAGTGAGCGCTGTCGGACTGCTGGTGTATTTTAGCATTTCTGCACGTCAAGATGAGTGGAAGAAAAATAGATCCAGTGCCATGCAACTATAGCTAATATAATTATTGTATTTCCTCTTCGAAGATTATGAGATGCATTAATATTCATGTAATCTAAATAATAAGATCACTAGTTAAAAGATAAAACAAAACTTCTGAATCAATATTTTTGTGTGAGGATCGATATTCTTGATACCGCATCTTATTTAATATCTGGGATGTTTTAAAGGCTTTTTTGTTTCTTTAAAGTTTACACAGAGAATCAGCAAAACCTTTTATCTCAGAGCAAAATAAAATTAAGTTAGGCTTGGATGCTATCACTGAATTTGTGGATATGATATTTTCCCAACAAGCACAGGATTTTGACAGCATTGTCTAAGAGAACAGAACCGGTGTTTCAGAATAGAAACAGGACAATTCCTTCTTTGATGTCAATTATATTATTAAAGAAAGTAAAAATAAGTAATGAGATCTCAGTTCAGAATGAATTTGAAAAGGAACATCTAAAAAATAGATGAGGCACCGATTCAATTTCAGAACCACAAAAAGAACATTCCGGTTGAATATCCATAAATTTAGATAAGAATACATTTCAAGGGTAAAAATTGTGAAGGATTTTATGATGAATCTCTCAAACCTTCTGTGGTATTACAAAAATGTTATGTACAGTCCAGACATTATGAAACGATTTTGAAGGTTAACTTTGTCGCCATAAAACCATTGCTTTTGGAGCAACACTGCTCATAGAAAGTAATGTATGTTGTTGCACTTTCAATAAAATAAATCTATTCCTCTAATCTATAGCGTTAAAACCCCCGTCAGCGTAGTTTCTAATCATTGGCTTCCTCTTAACATATTCAGTCTTATTTTTCCAAATGACTTTGAATAAAAGAGAGTCAAATGAAGCAGCTGTTTTAGAGTCAACATGTAAAGATAAGGCAGGATAAACCATTCTTGAAGCCATTCATTGAGAATAGTCTTTGTTTTCTGCATCTTAGGAGAAAAGTTGTCATCAAGTCTTTCACGAGCCGATTTGTTGATTGTGATTCCAAGATATTTCACTGATTGTTTGACTTTCACTCCACAGATAGAAGATTTGTTAGATTCATGAACAGTTAGTATCTCTCATTTGTCCCTAATAATTAGAAGGCCGGAAGGTTTTGAAAAGATTTCCAATCCATCCATAACACTCAGAACCTGGTTTTCATCTTTAAGAAAAATACATGTGTTATCTGCTAGTTGACTGATTAAGACACTATTTTCACCTATTCTTATACCCTCAGCATTGAAGCCATGAACATTTCCTAGAATTAAATATAAAATCTCAAGCTGTATCTGTTACAATCATCTGCCCTCTGACACGAAATAAGACTCAAGTATCAAGTTCACCCTGCTTCGCAACAACTGATTTTCCATGCTTAATGCTGTTAATTTCTCCTCTGCCGTATCCATCCTGCCGTTTATGAAACTCACTTGCTATTTGATTCCTTTCACAGCGTTCCCAACAAACAGCAATTTCTCCAAAAATTACTGTTGTGTTTCTCCAATCCTGTTAATTGCGGCTAGCAAGGTGTTGTTAGAGACCTTCTCAGGCATTTCCATTATTATTGCTTTTTTTGCTGAGCTATTACCCGGTGTCTCTAGAATTGGCTTGTCTCCAGGCTTGTCAGTGTTTTGTTTCAAATAGTCGTGGATCCGCTTGACCCTTTCTATGTCTGTTTCCATTGGTGTGGATTTTTGTTTAATCTTCCGAGAGTTTACGGTACTTATCTTTCGTTCCCAATAAATAAATAGCTAATAAGTGCCCTCGTGCAAATTAGCTATTCACAGTTGTAATCACAAAATCACTAGGAGGGGTTTGATATTGATCCTGTTTTGGTCTAACACCTATGAGTTTAAGTTTGGGTAACCGAAATCTAAGTTTTGCACAAAAGAAAATGCACCTCTCAAAAGTTAGCTTGCTTCAGCGCCATCTTGGTGCCCTCCCTGTCCATCCCTACTGTGGAATAGGAATCACACCCCTGTTTGACTGATCATATAAGGCAGACAAATGCATTGGCTGGTAATGAAATGAGCTGTTGAAAATGGAAATGTAATGAGCGGAGCCTGCCGCTACCTGTCAGAGGCACGCAACAACAAGTGGTGCTTCCTTATTTGGAAAACGCGGGAGTAGATGTATGATGTAAGAACACTTCGTTATTTACGTGCAATAGGAGTGACCAACAAAGCAATGCATCTTATCTGGAGTAATAGACCCCATACAATATGTACTTGTGCATCACGACATGCATGAATAATAGATCTTGATTTCCCGATAGGGGTACACTCAGGCATGCAACACGGTGACTGATTCATGCATTGTGAGCCTAACTCAGTTACCCACCATGGCACGGCCATCATGCTATGAAATGATTGATCACCAACCATGAACTATGAGAGCCGAATGTTCAATAGAAGTTAAATATTGCTGCTTGAATGTGAAATTGACACAGATGAGGGTTGTGAAGAACAGACAACATTGGCAGCAGAAAGCCTAAGACCTTTAAAACATCCTCATATACAAATTGATGAATATGATAGAGAACTTAGCAAATTTCTGATGGGGATCAGCTGCTGCTTTGATGCAATGCTTTTGATGGCCTTCCAGCACCGGGTCATGCATTCCGGTTGCGGTAGATGTGGTGGCTCGACCAAGGGAGGCCTCCTACATGACTGAGATCAGGATGAAGATCCGTATTTGCTGATCATTTATGTTTCATTAAAGTTGAGATGGAGCGGTGGCATCGTCTGGGAGGGAAGATGGCTTCCCAAGATGTTATGTGAACTGGTTCACCTGTGGTCTGGAGAGATTGGGGTTGATTGAGATGCCTCGTTAACATGTCTATTATTATTCCAAGAGGGCCGCGATCCCATTTAGACTCCGGAATTGTAGACATGTGCTGCTGCAAGGTGCTGCTGATCCTGGATAAAAGGTAAGGAGCAGTGATTAAATCCACGTTAGCTCATCGGCAGAGAAGCTGGCTCGAAGAAAGAATTACCACATTGACACCTGAAGGCAGCAGAGTGCTTGGCAGCTGGCAAACCTTTAAAGCAAGAGGTGAACAGTGATTGATTAAAGGAAATTATGAATGAACCGATGACGTGTATCGCATGAGTCTCCCTGACAGAACTACTGCTTACACTTCCATTTCTCCTATCTCAGCTTAAATATGAATAGACAACTATTAACAAGCTATTCATAAGGTTATTGTCTCGAAATCTCTAAGCTCTTTATTTTTGAATCGCTATGAAAATTTTTGCCCTGTTTTGTGCGACAAAGTTTATTTTTGCAATTCTGTTTGGTGGCGCTAGTGGCATAGAATTTACACACTTTATCTTTAACAAATGTTATCATGTTTATAACTTTTAATTTTAAAAATGCATTATTATATGTTCAATTGAACATTTACTAAGTTTAATAATTGGAGGAAAAGTATTATTCATTGTTAGTTCAAGATAACTAATGTTGTTAAGTAATGTTAACCTTATTGTAAAGTAAAAACCGATATTTTTCACTATTTTTGTATTCATTTTTACATTGAAATGAGTATTAAAAATATTTAATATTAAAGATAATTTTGTTTTTTCATCTCTTTTTTTCTTCAAATTTTTTAATTACATTTTTTATTTATTTTTTTCAAAATGCCTCTTTAATAACTCTTCTATCTTGCTCATGTAACCAGATCTGAATAGGTGGGGGAAAATAATTTGAACCTATAATATCATAGCCTAACAATGAAGATCCAATCAGATCCCAATAAAAGATGGTCCCGCCCTACGTTTAACCCCTTACAATATTTGTTTTACCAGAAAATATATTATATTAAGGAATTTGGAAATGCAATTTCATGCTGTATTTCAAGAAATGTATACTGTTCCTAAACTAAATAATATAATTTTTAATAGAGAAACGTCAGTGATGCGATTAGGCATTTCTTCAACAGACAGGTCACAGATCAAATATCTCTTATAATATCCTGCAAAGATTTCATTTCCTCTCCATTTCTTCCATGAAAAAGCTCCTCTTGGAGAGGAAAGACCCTTAAACCACAAAACAGAATAGAGAAAAGTATGTTTACTCCACAAAAAAGGAACTCATTTAGTACAGGAAGTGACTGTTCTCATATTGTTCTCACAAGGAGTGCATGTGATTTCTCATATCTCTGGTTATGATCGGAACAGAATAATAGATTACTATTTACTGAACCTAACAAAGAGAAAAGAAGAAATCTATTACTTTAAGCTAACTGCAAAGGAAACAAGTTTGTTTTATTTACCCTATTGGCAAATAGTTGTTGTTGTTGTTGTTGTTGTTGTTGTTGTTGTTGTTGTTTCCTTGTTTTGAACATTAAATATGATTAGATTTCCCTGAAAACGAGACATAATATCAGTCATTTTACTTCTCATGTAAATACATCTTGTTTCAAGAATGTGTAGACCTTTTTACTGAAAAACAAATACAAAAATTCTGCTTAGGAAAATGGTTCTATACAGCAGCAATAGTAAGAGTAGTATGGTAGTACTATAGCTTTGCTCTCTGCTCTCATCTGGGCATGTGTTTTGGGCTGAAAATGTCTTCTGGGATTTTGACAGCGCTCCTCAGATTGACTCTGTGTTGCGTAAACACTGATTGGTGACCAATTTAGCTCTTAATTAAAGTCAGAAACCTGCTAGGGGACAGACCAGGCCATCAAATATTAATCTCGACAGTCCCTGCAGCAGGCCAGCCCTCCACTCAGGGGCTTTAAGCAAGTGTGTGTCACCATGATGTCTCATCACACATGGGCCAGAGGGATCACAGGGTGTCAAGACAGATCAAATGATGCAATGGAACTGAAGGGAGAACGACACCTGTGAACCATTCAGATGATGGCCTGTGAACAGTAGCGGTTCTAGCTTGTATGGCACCCTGGGCGAAACCCGCCTCAGCGCGCCCCCAAAGTTGTCGACTGGTGGTGATAGTAAATGAGATTTTGAGCTTGTGGAGTTCAGGGCACCCACTTGTCCTCTGGGACTTATGAACTAAGGATTTAGGATTAAATTTATTTTAGTAAGGTTTAGTTTGTAGGCTTTGGAATCTTTCTGGTGTCAAGGAGCTAACTCCTTACTAAGAGTTAATATTTTGGCCAAACTATGTTTATAGTCGAAAAGCATTGATTTTGTGAGGTTTTTACACCTCTCACCCACACTGGAACAATGTTTTCCTCCATCAAAAATGGACACTTTTGAAAACACTCTCTAGTACAGCCTACTTTGATTAAACAATGATGTTAGGTAATAGAAAATGGAGCTTTTAACCAAAAAAATGTGTGTGGCATAAGATGTAAGTTTTGGATTCATTTTAGGGTTCAAAATGTATGCATAGTTTTTATAGTTAAGGAGTTAATGGCTAGTCTGGTTTAGGTTGTAGACGTTTTTAGGTTGATGATTAAGGCCAAATTCTTAGGGATTACAATAAGGGAACTAAAGGAATTAGATTTAGACTTAGGGTTTTGGTTGGGGTGGGGGGTTGGCTTTCTGAGGTTAGTAAGTTAGTTAGTTTGGGTTTATATTTAGACCACACTAAATTGTTTTCAGATGAAAACACAATAATTTTTGCTACGTTTACACCTCTCATCCACACTGGAACAAGGTTCCATCTAGAAACCATCAAGAACCGCATTCTCTGGAATACAATGATGTTAGGAAACTAGAGCTTTCAACAAAAAATGGATTAGAGTGGGCCTGACATAGGTTGTATTTGTATTAGGTTGTATTTTGTATTCAATTTAGGGTTTAGAATTTGGGCTTATTTTTTATAGTTAAGGGTTAGGGGTTAGATTAAGTCTTAATGGTTTTGATTGTAGACTTTTTTTAGGTTTAGGAGTTAAGGAGCTAAAGGAATTAGATTTTAAGGGTTAGGGTTAGGTTGTTAATTATTAAAGATTCAGGATCAAGGAGCAAAGCGCAAAGAGGTTTATATTTAGTCTAAAGGGTTTAAAATTTAGGTTTAGTGTGTAGGGTTAAGATAGGGTTAAGTGTATAATTAAGATAAGGGGCTAAGGATTGAGATTTAGTTTTAAGGGTTTTGGTTGCAAGTTTTGCATGCCCCGTTTATTGGGCCGGGCTGACAGACGAGAATAAACCTGTTAAAACAGGACAGAATGAAGAGACAAGGGAAACGGGTCTGCGCTGCACGTAATCCCCAGCAGTTAAGAGGCGCACAGGCGCAGTATCGCTATTTTCACACGCGATCTCCCAAACTCCTCTTTCAAAGCCACTGTCCACTTTCAAAATATGAGTCCCATTCTCATTAAATAGAAAACTGCGGTAGACAAATGTAGTCCATTGTCCACAAGAAGTAACAGCAATAAAGCATCACATTACTGTTGAGATATTCTTCTGCAGAACAATACAAACATTATCCAAATGTGTATACTTTTGGTGTGTCACACCAGCTTTTAAGTTTAAGATTTAGGTTTAGGGTTTTATATTTAATGGCTTCAGTTGTAGGGTTTGGTGTGGGTTTTTTTAATGAATGTTTATTAGAGTGTAGGGTTTGTCGTATTAGGTTACAGTGACTCTGTTGTTAGTTGATTGTTGACAATAATTGAGTTCAATCATATAATCCAAGTATGCTGTTCAGGATTGTCTTGCTGTGAGTAAAGTTGGAATATAAGCAAGCATGCATTAATTAGTACCTGGTTTCATAGGATATAGAATCCTAGATCTACATCTTTCCGAAATAAGTTTTACGTTGTACATTTCGTTGCAGTTTTCTGGTAAATTCAACATTAGAGGCACTAAAAACAACAGTAAGTAAAACAACAGATTACTTACTACTTGCTTGTTACTCACACAGGCATCTTATGACATCTAAACACTTTTACTATAGCACATGACTTTCAAGGCAACACATTTTTATGTTTGCATTACTTAACCTACTATATTGCAAACAAATTGTATGGTACAGTAGCTCAACCGATTAACCTTTAAATGCACTGACCTTAAATACCTCATCAGTTTTGAAGAACATTTTACTTGCTTTTAGTGCCACACAGTGGATATTACACCTCAGAACTGCTTATAAATACTTATAAGGTGACAGGTAATTTAATTTTGTGCAAATGTCTCCACAGTTATGAGGTCAGGCTCATTAATTATAGTAAACATAGGTGAAGCTGGGGTTGCTGAGAAATACCGGAAGTATATCTACAGCTGTTTATTTATCATTGGTGTTGTGATTGGATCAAATGAACTCTGTTTTTGGTGCAGTGTGTCTTTAAGAGGGGGTGTTCCATCAGAAAGGGTGGTAGTAGATCTGTTTGCTTTTTAATTGATACACAGACGATTTGAGTAGCAAAGCTCAGAGTGTGGGCACAACGTTTAATTGGCCTACTGGAGACAAAACCTCACAGGGAAAAGTTTCAAGACTAATGTCTGCAGGACACACACACACACACACACACACACACACACACTGCAGTTCACAAGCTTCACTTTTCCGATATAACATGCTTCTTTATTTCCTGTCCTTCATCTCTGATGTCATTTGGCTGTTTATATGTTTTATAGCTGTAGGAAGCATTAACAATTTACAAGGATTGCTTTAGTGCACCGTGGTTTTATGGCTTTCAGGGTTGTAGAATACAGTGATAATGATCGTGTTCTTCATTGATCCGTTTCAATCATCCAATTAATATTTATTCTACTTCCTGTGTGTAGAATACATGAATATCAATAGAAACCGAGCGGAGATATCTGGTAAAGTGCTTCCTTGGAGCGATCTGTCCTGGTTACTCTAATCTAAATGGGTGATGATTGATTTTTGATTTACTCTAATACTCCGTGCAGCTTAAGAGGCTCAACTTGAGGAAAATGTTATTGCTCGGTTGCTTTTACATAGTTTAGGAGACATCATGGAATCCTCAATTTTGTTTTAGGTATGAACTTTGCAGCAGATTGTTGCTCTTAAAATTAATTTGGATAAATAAGGGGATGAAAATTGTATAGAGGTATAATATAAATGTGAATGCCATAGTTCAGAATTTGATGAGAAATGTTTGCGTTCATATTGAAATCTCTTCATAGGACAGAAAAATCACAAATGAGGTCTCATTAATATATCAGTTGTTTCTCAGAGAAAGCATTGTAAATAAAGTTTCCTGCTTCTGATTTTTCTCTCGAGCAAGGGCCCAGTAAACTCATCTGTCTCAAAAAAAGGGCCGGGCTGGAATGATGCATGCCCGGTCCCCAATCAGCCTGATGGCCCGCGCAAGGGATAAAGGTGGCCGGTGATGACAGTTCGAGAGAGAGAGAATTACGGGCAGCTGCTCTGTATGTGATTGTGTGTCTTTTTATTTAATGAAATATTATTTATATTGTTAAGCCGGCTCTCGCCTTCTCCTTTCCATTACTCTTATTACACTGGTGCCGAAAACCCAGGAAGGAGGAGGGATGCCCGTCGCAGAGTCCTCGACACTGCCATCCACCGGCCGCCGTCCACAGGGCGAGTGCGGACTGGACTCCCTGACCGCCTGGAGCGATGGAGCCGTTGCCAGGGGCGGAGGAGTGCCCTGCCATCCCCCAGAAAGTGGAGGGGTCGGGAGAAGAATGCCGTCCATGAGGGGAGGAAGCAAGCGACTCACCGACCACCTGGAGCGGTAGGGCCACTGCCAGGGGCGGAGGAGTGTCCCCAGGTGCTGCCAGAAAAGCAGAGGGGTGTTCTGTCCGCTGGGTGTCGGAAGTTTGACTCCGGTCTGCCCGGGGAGTAGCAGCTGTCATCCGCCTGAGAGAGTGGAGGAGTGATCAGTGACCACGCGACGGCACATCAGAGAACTGGTGATTGAGCTGCTTCTCTCTCTCCTCTCTCTTTCTCTCTTTCTGTCTTTCCAAGATGGCCTTTTCCCTCGCCTATTTAGTTTTTTTGTTGTTTTTTTCCCCCCTCCTGTCCCCTCCCAGGTCCAGGAAGACGGGGATGACCAGCCGGAAGACGGCGCAAGGTACGCCCCTCCCCAGGGAAAGGGGGGGGGTGTACATCATGCCGGGGGCTCCCTGAACAGAGGCAATGCCGTAGGAGTGTAGCGCGGAGGAGGGGTTGTGCCGGGCTGGAATAACGCACGCACGGTCCCCTCTCAGCCTGATGGTGCGCGCGAGGGATAAAGGCAGCCGGTGATGACAGATTGAGAGAGAGAGAATTACGGGCAGCTGCCCTGTATGTGATTGTGTGTCTTTTTATTTAATTAAATATTATTTATATTATTAAGCCGGTTCTCGCCTCCTCCTTTCCCTTAACCCCCTTACAATACAGTATATGTTCAAATATATAGCTATATATCAGATTTCTCTATGGGTTTTAGGAGAAACATCTGAAGCAATATTATGAGGGCTTTTCCAAATCTCAAAGATACTGTACAAAGAACAAATTGTGAAACATGTATGAGAAACTCTACATTAATTATCTAGAGCTATTTCTGAGCAATAACGTCTTACCAAAAATCTCTTTAGAAACTTTAGATGAGACACATGTGAGATTACTGCGGTCTTTTTCTCAGGAGAAAAAGGGAGACCTAAGGAAAAGTCTCAATTTGTTCCCAATTTATTCCCATTGCTGTCTAGGAGAAACAATTATAATATTGAAGCAATCTCATTTGTGTTTGTCTTTCCGATGGGTATATTTAATCAGAGTGATGTAGGTGTGTAATTCTATATAACTTTTAGATTTTATTCACATGAAAACAAGAAGTGGATTATAGTAAAGGACTTTCATTAATGATAAGAACATGCAGTTCTGTGAAAATCACAAACATTGTTTTGTCTCCTTTTTTCTATTTTTCCCTTGATTCACGGTTCCCTTTATGTGTTGTGAGAGTTTAATTCCGATGTGAGTGGAAGATCAGTTAGTGATCCTAGAGCTGAGAAATATAAATTAATTTCCCATGTTCTTCTCCTGTTCTTGCCTGGTTTCCATGGCAACATCAGAGAAATGAAGGGTGGTCTATTGGCTGTAAAATATTAGAGAGCACTAATTAAAATGCTCCAGGAAGTGTACACAAAACACATCCATACACACACACACACACACACCGATCAATCACATATTTGCATGCAAAGCCAAAATATTTACTTTGCACAAATTCAGTAGACTTTAAGGGTTAAAAAAAATCACCAAGAAACATGGTATTATGTCCTTTTGAGCATGGCACCATGGTACCTTGGAGTACAATGTAAATATAAGGGTATATGAATATGGTAAACATACAGTACCATGGTATTGATATGAAATTACCATGATATTACTATCTGTTTCTAGTACTGTAGACCTAGTATGAACTCATGCAATTTTGGTAACGGTCGTGATATCAAACAAAACTTTCTCATGAGGTGAGACGAGAGGCAAGGAGACAAGAAGAGACTAGATCAGATGAGGTGAGGCAAAAGAAGGTGAGATGAGAGAAGACACAAGGAAATCATATGAGACCAGATGAAATAAGGGAAGTCAAGAGAAGCAAGGAGATAAGATGATACATGATGACAGAAGAGACAAGGAAATCAGATGAGACTCAATAAAATGAGGTGAGACGAGAGGAGTGGAGAAGCAATGAGATGAGAGAAAATACAAAGACATGATGAGATAAAGTGAGACAAGAGGGGAAGCATGGAGATGAGACAAGATGAGAGTAGAGACAAATAAGTCAGATGAAACTAGATGAAATGAGGTGAGACAAGATAGCTGAGATGAAAGGAGAAGCAAGGAGAAAAATTAGATGAGAGAAGAGACAAAGAAATCAGACTAGATAAAATGTGTGACAAGATGAGATAAGCTGAGAAGAAGGGAGAAGCATGAAGATGAGAAGACAAAAAAGAGACAAGAAAATTAGATGAGATTAAATGAAACAAGACAAGATGAGAGAAAAGACAAGGAAATTAGATAATATTTTGATGAGATGAGACGACCTGAGAACAGACAAAGAAATCAGATGAGACTAGATGAAATGAGGTGAGACAAGATGAGATAAGTTGAGACAAGAGGAGAAGCAAGGAGATGAGATGAGTTGTGACAAGAGAAGTAAGCAGATGAGAAGAGACAAGATGACATGAGGTGAGAAAAGATGAGATAACGTAAGACGAGAAGAAAAGTAAGGACATGAGATAAGATAAGATGAGGTGAGACAAGATGAGAGAAGAATCAAGGAGATGAGATGACAGAAGAGACAAGAAAATTAAAAGAGATTAGACAAGAAAAAAGACAAAGAAGATGAGACTAGATGAAATGAGGTGAGACAAGATGGGATGATTTGAGACGAGAGGAGAAGCAAGGAGATTAGACAAGAGAAGTAAGCAGATGAGATGAGAAGAGATGAGACAAGAAAATCAGATGAGACTAAATGAAACAAGGTGAGACAAGATGAGATAAGGTGAGACAAGTGAAGTAAGGTGATAAGATGAGACAAGAGGTGAGATGAGAGGAGAAGCAAGGTGATAAGATGACAAGATGATAGAAGAGACAAGAAAATTCAAAGAGATTAGACAAGAAAAAAGACAAAGAAATCAGATGAGACTAGATGAAATGAGGTGAGACAAGATGAGATAAATTGAGACGAGAGGAGAAACAAGGAGATGAGATGAGAGAGGTGAGACGAGAGAAAAAGCAGAGATGAGATTAGACGAGAGAAGAGACAAGAAAAACAGATGAGACTAAATTAAATGAGGTGTGACCAGATGAGATAAGGTGAGACGAGAGGAGAAGTAAGGTGATAACATGAGATAAGATGAAAGAAGAGACAAGAACATTTGATGAGATGAAACAGAGAAGAAACAAAGAAATTTGGTGAGATTAGATGAAATGGGGATAGACAACTTGATATAAGCTGAGACGAGAGGAGAAGCAAGGTGATGAGACAAGACGTGAGAAGAGACAAGGAAATGAGATGAGATGAGAAGCAAGGAGATGAGACAAGATGAGAGGAGAGCAGACAGGCCGAGACGTATAGCTCTTGTGATGATGGGAATGGTTTTTCAGCATCCATTCTTGTTGGCATCCATGCTACCTGTGAGATGTTCACTCTGACAGCATTGTTGTGTAAACTACAAACAGAAGACATTTTAGACATAAGATGTTTATTTTTGACACGCTTCTGTGGAGTCCCATATAGGAGTCACTGGGTTAAAATGGTGGCTTCCATGCAAAGAGAAACATGAAATATTGAGACAAATATAAACCTCTGTAGCGAAAATATCACCATTTAACGCAACAGTATTTCTTCCTTCAAAACAATGAGCTGTCAGCAAAATAGAGAGGGGTTTTTATGGACTGCACTGCCTGCTGGGTAAACATTCTGTTGTCTTAACACATTCAAAACCCAATAAACCAATTAAAAGTGTATGTTAAAGACAGGAAATGGCATATTAATGGAGATTTGAGGTATGATAAAGTCCAAATCTAAATGGAATTATGTCGATTTTATATTGCATTTAAGATAAATTGATCAAAAAGTCCAAATTTCCATGATTGTGTAAATTTTATAATCATTTTAATCAAATACGATCAAGTATGCTTACATTCAAATCTATTTATGTAGATTCTGTAATAAATGTAATAAAAAAATAATCAAGTCTAAATCTCTACAATTCTGTACATTCTTATAATCCTGTTAACCAAATATGATCAATCAAGTATGGTAAAGCCTAATTCAGTTCAATTTGTTTAGATTTTATAATGTTTTCAATAAAAAATTATCAATCAAGTTTATAAAGTCCAAATCTCAATTGAATCATGTAGATGGCACTTTTAAGCTAAAGGATCAAATATAAAGTCTAAATATCCATAATTATGTACATTTTATTACCATTTTAATTACATCTTATCAATTAAGAATGGCAAATGTATTTTTTAATTTTATAATCATTTTAATCAAATATGATCAATCAATTAAGATAAAGCCTAATTGAGTTTAATTCTTTACATTTTATATGATTTCATAAAATACGATCAATCAAGTATTTAAAGTCCAAATTTGTTGTATTATGTAGAATTTATTATAATTTTAATTAAACATGAGAAACCAAGTAAAGTCACATTCTTGAATTATATAGATTGTACAAAAATTCAAATTAAATACACTGGCTGGCCAGAAGTTTGGAATAATGTACAGATTTTGCTCTTTCGGAAGGAAATTGGTACTTTAAATTCACCAAAGTAGCATTCAACTATTCACAAAGGATAGTCAGGACATTACTGATGTAAAAAACAGCACATCACGATTTGAAAAAGTCATTTCTGATCAAATCTAGACAGGACCCATTTCTAGCAGCATCCCCCCCAACACCTTATCCTTGAGTAATCATGCTAAATTGCTAATTTGGTAACAGAAAATCACTTGCTATTATATCAAAAACAGCTGAAAGCTATTTGGTTTGTTAAATGAAGCTAAACAAAAGACTGGAATGTCTTCAGGTCAATATTAGGTCAAAAATAGCAAAAAAGAAACGGCTTTCTGTAGAAACTCATCAGTCAATCATTGTTTTGAGGAATGAAGGCTATATAATGCTTGAAATTGCCAAAAAACTGAAGAGTGGCATAGGTTGTAGGTGTTCACTACAGTCTTCTGTAGGACAACTGGCTCTAACAAGGACAGAAAGAGATGTGGACGACCAGATGTACAACTAAACAAGAGGATAAGTACATCAGAGTCTCTAGTTTGAGAAATAGACGCCTCACATGTCCTCCGCTGACAGCTTCATTGAATTCTACTCGCTCAACACCAGTTTCATGTACAACAGTAAAGAGAAGACTCAGACCTGCACTTTTTTATTGTAATAGTAATTTTTCACATTATTAATGTCCTGATTATACATTGTTGAATGCAACTTTGGTGAATAAAAGTACCAATTTCTTTCTATAAGAGCAAAATATGTACATTATTCCCAACTTTTGGCCACCAGAGTATGATCAACTAAGTATGATTAAGTCAGATCCTTTTCAATTCTGTATATATGTTTTATCAACTATGATCAGTCATGAAAGAATGTAATCCTATTGAATTCTGTATGGTTTCATTGTAATTTTGATCTAATAATATGATATAATGATGATTTTAATAAAATGTACAAAGCCGTTTTCTGAGCCTGGAGCAGGCTGCTCAGATATGATTTCTTCAGAAGCTCCTGACAGCATTAGAGAGTAGAGCAGCACCGCAGAAAAATCAATAGCAGCCTGGATAATTGATGCTCCGAGTCTGTATGAAGGTCAAACACAACTGCTGACTTCATGATGCACAGATTACACTCCACCGTCTGATATACTGGGATCTGCTGATCAAAATAAACAAAAACTCCTGCACATTTAAAAAAAGAAATGCATGGACAAGACACAAACATAAGAATATTTATATTCATTAAAAGAAGTATTCCTTGTATATCAGTAGCCAATCTTTTAGCACAACTCGTGAAATTCTATGTCTGAACATGGTTTTGAAAATGACCAGGATCTGTAACGTTTATTCCTGGGTTGGTTCTACTGCCTGTGGGGGTTTGATTTACATCCTCCCACCACATTTGGAGGCCAGGGAACAAATGATGGATGTGATTATTTTACACAACACACTTGATACATACTTAAACTCCACAGGGTCAACTGGAACAAATCATTTTGAGGGCAAACATTTTGTTTGGTCTATATATAGATGTCCATTATAGCAAATCTGTGACTTGTTTTCATGGTTGGAAAAAGAGGATTTTCTGCTCTGTTTACGAGCAGGTTCTGTTTGCTGTAATTAAGGAAGATAATGTCCCATCAGGGGAATTCATCACAGAAATCATTTTTAGTGTTACTGATGCTCAAAAGGCTACATTCAATTCTATTCTTTAAAGGGTTAGTTCAGTCATTGTTTACTCACCCCTATGTTGTTATTGTCACAGTCCTCTACCTTGTCAGGTTGCGTTTTTGTCTGATAGGACCATGACATCATCACCCAATGTTCTGTCTTGTGTTTCGTAACCTGTCTTTGTGTTGAGCGCACATGTCCAGGTGTGAGTTACCACCATGTGGCCTTCAGTGATGTCACAGTCCTGTCATTCTGTTGAGTATTATCTGGCGGGACCATGACATCGTCATCCCAGATCTTGTGGTTTGTATACGTTCTTTGTGTGAGCGCATGAGTCCGGTTGTGAGTTACCGCCTTGCATTCTTCGATCGGTCTTGTTTCAAGTCCGGAGCATGGTGTCTGGATCCTGACTTCCTGTATGGTTCGGTGTCGGTCTGTGTCAGGATCTGGACACTCATGCTCCATGTTCTGTTTGTTTTGTTCCAATTGTGTTGACATTTTCTCCCTCATGTGTTTCAGGTGCAGCTTGCACATGGAATCAGCGTTTCCATGGGAACCCTGATTGTTTCCATGGGAACCCTGATTGTTTCCATGGGAACGCTGGTTATACCAACTCTCAGCTTGCGAGCTGCACCTGTCTTGTAGGGGCGGTTGTGGCTCAGGTGGTAGAGCGGGTCGGCCACTAATCGCAGGGTTGGCGGTTCGATTCCCGGCCCACATGACTCCACATGCCGAAGTGTCCTTGGGCAAGACATTGAACCCCAAGTTGCTCCCAATGGCAGGCTAGCACCTTGCATGGCATCTCTGCCATCATTGGTGTATGAATGTGAGTGTGAATGGGTGAATTAGATGCAGTGTAAACCGATTTGAATACCGCTAAGGTTAAAAAGGCGCTATGTAAGTGCAGACCATTTTGTCCCTGCCTATTTTAATACCCCCGTGTGTCATGTTCTTGGCTGTAATGTTGAATGTAGCATGTCTTAGTTTGTTGCTTGTGAATGTTAGTTGAGATAAGTTACTTACTAACTGCACTCTCTCTCTTTGCCTAGTTGGTCCTGTTCTCATGTATCTGTTTGCTGCCCCGTTTTCATGTTTATTTAGCGGATGAGGTATGGAAAATCAGCTTACATGCAGAATGTTTTGGGAGTATCAGTAAATCCCGAGTACAGATCCTAATATATATACCTATCTTTGATGTTTTTCACATGTGTGAATTTGTATATAACAAGCTTAAATGCTTGGTAGAGGATCCAAATATCAGCGTGTGGGTGAGTCGCTGCTCTTGTATCTGATTGTGGTAATGCTGTGTATGGCTTTCTCTCAGTGGAGGTTCTAGCTTGTGTGGCGTCCTGGGCGAACCCCCCCACGGGAACTAAATTTGTTGGGGAGGCCTGGGTATTGAAGGGGGTGGGGGGGTCCGTACCACCGGCGGCAAGATGCCCATGTCGCCCTTGCCTAAATCTGCCACTGCTCACTATGTCTCTCTTTGGACATTAAGAGCAGAGTGGGGTGTTCAGCATCTCTGCTTGTGATGAATGGATGTTCTGATTTGACGGAGACTCTGCAATTGCTTTCGTGCTGTGGTGCTGTTGAAAGGCGCTGTGTTCTGAAGGACATTTCCCAGCTGTTCCCTCAACTCTTCAGCCCTTTATTTGTCTGCATCCTTGATAAAATAAGAGTCCCAAGTCACGCTCAGCTGTATTATGGTCTTAGTTCTTAGGGATAGTTCAAGCAAAAATGACAATTATGTCATCATTCACTCGAAAGTTGTTCCAAACCTGTATGGCTTTCTTTCTTCTGTGAAACATAAAAGGTGACTTTTAAAAGAATATTCAGACTGCTTTTTCCATTTAGTAAGTATCAATATATGGAGAAAGTTATCATACATTTTCCACAAACATTGTTCATACAGCTAGTATGCAATATTCCAAGTCTTCTGAAGCCATATTATAGCTTTTCTGTAAGGAACAGACTACAATAAAATATGTTACTTACCTCTGCTAGCTCTCAAATCAAACATGGCGGCATTGACTTTATTGATGTTTGGTCGCAAAACATGTGACAACAAATGGTATTTTGGTGTCAAAGGTGTCAAATGGCATTGATTCATCTTTTTTGTGTATTTCCAATCCTTCGGTGGAGGGAAAGATTAAAGGCGGTTTTACACGGTGGGTGGCAGGCTTTACTTGCATTCTTGCCACATCGCATGTGTAAAGGTGTTTTCCATTCACATAAGAAGTGGTGCGAAACGCGCCAATAGAAGTGCAAATGCTCCTACTGCTTCAGCTCAACTTATAGCGACCACGAGGAGGTTACCCCATGTGACTCTACCCTCCCTAGCAACCGGGCCAGTTTGGTTGCTTGGGTGACCCGGCTAGAGTCACTCATCATGCCAAAGAGCTGCCAGGATATTCTTAAAAAAAAATTACCCTTTGTGAAATTCCTTTAAAAGGTCAAGCAGCTCTTGAACAACATAGTGATTAAATTATGACAGAAGGTAATTTGTGGGTGAACATTTCCATTTAAGCACAACATGCTTACAAACACACATGCCTTGGCTCTAAGGTTCTGCTGTGGTTCTAAGTTTCCAGTTTGGCTCTGAGATATGAGTGGAACGTCCTGCAGGAGTGTTCTGATCCAAAGGTCTGGAGGTCGTTAAGAGTGTTAAGAGTGAGAAATGAAGTCTTTTGTGCTCTTGAGAGAAATAGAGTGGCTGAACTTGCAGTCTTTGGTGTGTCAGTCTCTGTGAATGGCAGCTCTTATCTCCAGGGCCGATGGCTGGACCGAGCCGTTATTTGCCCGCTGTCAGCTTCGCTGACTCTGTAAGGTCCACAATCCTCCATCTTTACTTTCAGAGCACTGATAAGGGTTTTCAAACAGTGGAGATCCACTCCTTAGCCTCTGTTCAAACACAGATTCAAATCATATCATGATCATATGAGCTGTAAGACGCCTGTTAATCTGACCACAAGTTCTGTTTCAGTGCACACAAAAAGGGAAAGTTCATACAAAAGTTAAAATTCTGTCCTCATTTACTGTGCCTCATGTAGGCACAATGTCAGCCTCAGTCATCATTCACTTTCATTCACATTTATGTTTTTTTCCATACAGTTAGGACTGAATGAAATGGAACAGAATGCAGGGGTTGAATTTGACATGCTACACTCATGGCCCAACGCTCAAAAAACTGTGTGAGACATTTTTAGATTTTTCCATCTAAAAATCCTTCAAAAATGACTTCTAATTGATCATGCTGCTTAGTTTGTTTTTCATAAACAACATTTCTATGGACAGATGGTACAAACTGGACTTTGATGGAGGATGTTTAAAGGGTCCATTCTCCTATCTCGTTCTCAATTAGCATGACAAGTCGTTTCATTGTAATGGCTCATTCATCTGGAGAAAAGAGAAAAAAGCCACTTTTCTGCACTTTCTGTCCATTCTACTGGTGAATGGAGTTAAATTCCTTTCACCAGCATTTTTATTCTTTATATTCATGCAGAAAACCTTCAACAGCTCATGCCATCTGCTGCTTAGCACATCCTAGTCTTCAGAATTAATGCATTTGTGATTAAATATTTGCTGGCCATATTAATCATTCAGATGAGATTTCACGAAAGTGCAAAATGGAATGGGACACCTGTTTACTGTCGGCACAACGTGCCACAATGGACACTTCCAGTGTAGACAGCATCATTGATGGGTTCTAATACTTTTGACATAACGTGACGTTCGCGTCCGGTGTAGAAAGCGTGTCAGAGTTGTAGAATTCCACATGAATCTAGAGAATTCTACAATGCAAATGCTCTTCTAGAGCAAAACTTTTGAGAATTCTAGAATTCAAAACAAATCTATAATCAGACATTTGGGAATTCTATAGTTCAATACTCTTTTAGAACCAATCATTCGAGAATTTGAGAATTCTAAACTAGTCCGTCATCTCGGAATTCTAAGGTTCCAAAATAATCTGATTCAACAGTCTGCGAATTCTCGAATTTAGAATAAAGCTAGGATTATTTTTGTCTGGCTCTTCTAGAGCCAATCATCTGAGAATCCAACAATTCAAAACTTATCTAGTCAGTCGTCTGAGAATTCTTATGTTCCAAAGGAATCTTAGGTTCCAAAATAGACTTTTTATTGTTGTCTGAAATGACTTGGCACAGTAGGTGTCTGCTTTTAATCTCAGTTTTACCCTGCTCAGCTCAACCATTCTGCACTTATGCAGTCAGCACTGTAGTTTAAATCTGGTCCTCATACAGATTTTATGATGACTCAATACACACACACACACACACACACACACACACACACACTAAAGGAATTTAGTCTGTATGACTGGACGCTACACTGGACTGGACAGATTTGTCAAGCAGGTCTGGTTAAATAAAACATTCAGCAAGTTTCCTTTAGCAAATTGTGAACCATAACCAGTAATTCCACAAACACACAGCCCACTGATAGGCAGTTTGTTACCCATTTTGCCTCGTGGCTTGAAGATAAAGATTTTTCACACCCCGACTGCACACATTAAATCAAAGAACTTGTTATCCAGAGGCCTGCCGAAGGGTTTTTTATTCACAGTGTATTGAAGTGTAGAAGAGATTTTACCTCTTAATTTTGAAGTCATCACATTACAAGCACTTTAGAAAGTTTTAAAGTATTCAGGCACTTCTTTTGTGTGTTTCATCATTGTTTTAATGAATTAGTTATCTTTCAAATCAAATTAATTGTCCAAGTAGAAGCCCAACTGAGTGTTTGATTGATTGCCTGTGGTTGAATTAGGGCACTTACATACTAGAGAAAGCTCCGATTGAGCATTTGATGGATACGAATTAATAAGATCGGTTTTAAAGGTTGCGGAAAACCCCTAGTTAGTGTGAAATCAAGTGGGACTACAGCAAATTGGATTTCTGTAAGCACTACTGGACCCACCTCTCTGAAATTCTCAGTGGTCAACAGATGTCTACGTGAGAGTGTGTTGCAGCAAAATGAATGATTAGCAGATGCTTTTATTCAAAGTCGACTCTGTGTAAATTCAAGTTATGCCTTTTTTCAGTGTTTGTGTTCCCTTGGAATCGAAACTGTGACCTTGGCGTTGCTAGCACCAGTTAAGATGCCACTTAAGAACCACTTTGGATGCAACCTCCCCTTTGAAATCAATGAATCTGCAGTGTTCTCTGATCTAGAGCAAACTGTGTATAATCGCCCTTAAAGTGAGAACTCTTTATCTTTTTGATAAACATCACTATGCCTTCTCTCTCTCTCTCTCTCTCTCTCTCTCTCTGTCTCTGAAGTTTAAGTGTTCACTGTGACCATATAAATCTTAAAAATAAACTTACACGATAAAGGCTTTTGATATTTACTCAATAGGAATTGAGTTTCCAGACGATTTATGTGAAGGTACATCAAAGCCCTTCCTGTTATTTACTTGGAAGCATCTAAAGCAGAAAGTATTAAAAGTGATATTATGAATCTCTTTCCATTCAAATCTTATTTTACAAGCTATGGCAGTGTGCAGGATGTTCTTTGTAAGTAACAATCATAGAAAAACCTAAATGTGAGGAATAAATGACAGGCATGGAGACTTCTCATCACAAATGTTTAATAGATTCATCAGTTTCATCGCTGTGGTGAAATTTAGTTCGTTTAAGTAAAATGCCCAGACAGAGACTCATGACAGAATCTTTTGAAAGATGTCAGAAATAATAAATGTCCTTTTTGAAAGTCAAATATGGAACTTCAAACAGATGACGAGAGAGATCTGAGCTATGAGCACTGCGGGGTTCCTGTCGAGGGGAAAGATTTCAGAGTTTTAAGGTAACTGTGAAGGATGTGTCATTTTCCTCTAAATCTAATGGGAACTGAATATGGTCACGCTTAGGCAGGTGTTCAGACTTTAATTTAGCTGAAATATTTTGCCCCACAGGCTGAGGTCAGGAGGTCAGGGAGTCACTCTGAGCCCCATGTACATACCGTGACAGCCGAATCATCTAACTCCTTAATGGTTCTGTCCCCACCTACGGCCTGCCTTAATAATTTCACCTACCCTGGACCCAAGCCCCACCCACAGTACCACCCCATTCATCTCACCCTTGTCTGGCTCTGTGCCCTGCCTCCCCATACAGCTCACTGTCAGGATTAGGCTCTATTGTACGGAGAGCGAGAGCCGGCAATAGGCCTGTCAGCTTCCTGGAGCCTAGGGAATAATTACGCCTGGACTGATAGATGGCCGTAACTGCAGAAGAAGAATGGAGTAATTCTCAAATGTGCCCTACCGCAAAATGCCGTCAGCCATTAACTGGAATGATGGGGAATTAAATTCTCTGCAGTATTTTAACAGGATCTCATTTGCGAAGGAAAGCCGAAATATTGCTTCGTACCTCTTTATTTTGTCAGTTGATTTCAGCGGCCTTTGATTGAGGCTCAGTGTGCTCTAATCACTCAGACAGGGCGACAGCTGGGAGATCAAAATGCTTGTAAGTCTATTCAGTAATTAAAAGTGACCACTCAAATAGATCAATGGGGATGTTTTGTGTTTAATGTGTTCAATCAACAGTATAAGATGATGGGTACAATCCAGGCAACTGGTCTCTGAGTTTTATTAAAGCAATAGTTCACTAAAAAATGAAAATTATATCATTTAGTCACCCTCATGCTCCAATGTATGACTGTCTTTCTTCTGTGGAACACAAAAGGCGAATTTTTGATGAATATCCTGGCCACCTGGTCACGCTGCCAAAAATCACTTTCTTAATAGTATTGCTCTTCATTATTTTGCTGTAAAAATATCTACATATCCCTAAAACAAGATATATTTACTTGAGAAGCAAAGATATGTAAGTATTCTTGTTTTCAGAGAAATTTAACAGATTGTTTTGCAAATGTGGTAAGCAAAAAGGTACACGCAAATAGGATTTTCAGAATTTGTGGAATAGTGTTGATTACCACAAAACTTACTTTTCTTTTAAAAAAAAAAACACAAAAAAAAAGCACAAATTCCGGGTTCCAGTGAAGCACTTACAATGGAAGTCAATGGGGCTAATAAGTAAACGTTAAAGTACTCACTGTTTCAAAAGAATAGCCATAAGACATAAACAATATGCATGTTAACATGACTTTAGTGTGATAAAATTACTTACCTTTTCTGTGGAAAGTTAGGTCCAATTTTAGGTTGCCATGATGACGGTCATGCAGTAAACGCAGTAAACCCTAAAACAACCATAAAAACTGTGATTTAAACACCTTTACAGCTCAAATAATACAGAGGAATTAATATAAGTGCTTTTATAAAATAATAAGCTTCACAATTATGCCTTAAAACCCTCCAAAATGTAGCCCCACTTCACTTCCATTGCAAGTGCCTCACTGAAACCTCGATTCTTGCTTTTCCTCCAAGTTATTATTTGTGGAAATCAATATTATGCCACAAATGTAAATGATTGAGCTAAACTTGTGTTGAATATGGAATGTTCCTTTAAGCATAATTATGTTAGATTTCTCTGTATATTTTGTCATATTTATTCTCAAGAATTTGATCTTGTTTTAATGATTTTTAAATATGTTTAAAAAGGCAATTTAAGGCAATATTACTGAGGTAAAAAAATAATGACAGTCAGTGTGGACTTGGTAAGTAAAACTCCAAAATGACAAGCAAAATAAATGTCGTAAAAACAAAAAGTCATAACAAAAATCATAAAAGTGGTTCTTACAACGTTTTTGCCATATTCCAAGTCTTCTGAAGTCATACGATAACTTTGAATGCGGAACAGAACAAAATTGAAGTTCACTGAAAATCTTTTCTTCCAAGAGCTGTTAGCTTCTCCGACTGGATCACTGAGTCATTGAGATCCGAATCAGTTTGATTTATGAATGAATCATTCAGACCTGTTTGGTAAACTCAATCAAAAAAATGATCCGATCATTCAACTCTGCCATTATTACAACTTACATTTCGGTTTATTCCTGACACAATCACTATCATAGTTCTTCAGAATAGCTACTTGAAATATAGTCATATTAAATTGTTTTGTTTTTTTTGGTCATTTCGGAGCTTGACAGCCTCGTTCACTTTCATCCTATGAATTATATGGAGTGGTCAGGATATTCTTTAGAAGTTCAGACATGAAGGTGAGTAAACAATGAAAGAATTGTAAAATTGGGGTGAAGTATTCCTTTCATTTGAATTTCTAAAACATGATGTTCTGATGTTTTTAATCATCTCTTTGAGGCTGATCAGAGAGCAATGGCTTCTGCTTACTACCATGAGATCTTCAGTCAGTAAGAATGTTTATTACTTATCACTGTACGGCATTAGAATAAACTCCGTTCCCGTGAGGAGTCGTGTCAAGTTGAGCAATAACTCAAAATCTCATTAATTAGTCTTTCGTTTGATTGCTTTTCCAGTATCCAGAGATCATGGTCTGGCACTCAGCATTACACTCGACTTTTTCAACACAGCAAACAAGTATATTTATGAGTCTATAATTGAGCCTTTGATCTTGTTTTGGGTCAAAGATTCATATCTGGATCAGGGATCTGCTTAAGTTGAGAACAGAACATATCCAGAACTCTTTGTGATAAACATGGTTCTGCATAACTTTAAGACACTGCTGTGAAATTATTTTAGGAGATGCAAGGATTGATGGCAAAGCAACAAGTTTTGCTTTCTTAGGATTTGAATCAAAACTGCTATTTAGGAATAGATTAATCGATCTTGACATATCAATAGAGCCTACTTCCTATGTTGTATTGGAGGATTGATCCATAATAATATTAATAGCATTTTACTTTTACTGGTAATGCTATTATTTATTTAGCATGAAAGTGTTGGCTGATGTAGGATAGGAACTGCTATAAGCTTTCTAACACTTTAACATCATGTCAAAATTTCTCTCAGCTAAATACTAATGAAGTTAAATAGTGTTTTGTTGATGTTGTGGTCTGATTATTAGATGTTTATTTGTTGGATTCCACTCTAATATAGAAATGAATTCCTTTGGTCTGTTGACCCTGTATTGTATCCTAACCCCAACTCTATATGTCTAAAATTGCCCATTTTATTCTTAGACATCACAACAAATAGGCGAATCCATATTTATATCAGCGAAATTTGCCTTGATCCTTAGGGCCTACTATCATGGCATATATCGCTGATATTAACTTGGTAGGTCCATTGATTGAAAAGAAAAGAAATGGTATCGCCCATCACTACTCGAATTCTTATGCTTTCTTTAAAGAAAATCAAAATAACCCATCATCTGATAGAAAAATCGCCAATGAGATCTCTTTAATATCTTAATTGTTTCTATTAGAGAGCACTGAGATTAAATAGAGCGCAAATTGAGACTTCCTGAAGTTCTTTCTGAAGAGATTGTCAAACTGTGCTCAAATTTTCCAAGATACCAAAAGCCACAGATTCTCAATATGACATTTTTCAAGTTTTGAAATCAACATTAAAGGAATATTCCAGGTTCATTACAAGTTAAGCTCAATCGACATCATTTGTGGCATAATTTTGATAACCACAAAAATTAATTTTGAATTGTCACTCCTTTTCTTTCAAAAAAGCTAAATTCAAGGTTACACTGAGGCACTTACAATGGAAGTGAATGGGGCCATTTTTTGTTAAAATACTCTCTTTTTCAAAAGTACAGCCACGTGACATTAACAATAAGCTTCTTAGCAGGATTTATGTGTCCTTTTCTGTGTAAAGTAATCCATCCATCCATCCATCCTCGGGGGCAGCAGCTCCAGCAGGAGGCCCCAAACTTTCCTATCCCGAGCCACATTGACCAGCTCCGATTGGGGGACCCCGAGGTGTTCCCAGGCCAGTGTGGAGATGTAATCTCTCCACCTAGTCTTGGGTCTTCCCCGAGGCCTCCTCCCAGCTGGAAGTGCCTGAAACACCTCACTAGGGAGGCGCCCAGGGGGCATCCTTACCAGATGCCCAAACCACCTCAACTGGCTCCTTTCAACGCAAAGGAGCAGCGGCTCTACTCCGAGCTCCTCACGGATGACTGAGCTCCTCATCCTATCTCTAAGGGAGAAGCCCGCCACCCTTCTGAGGAAGCCCATTTTGGCCACTTGTACTCACGACCTAGTTCTTTCAGTCATGACCCAGCCTTCATGACCATAGGTGAGGGTAAGAATAAAAATTGACCGGTAGATCGAGAGCTTTGCCTTCCTCACTCTTTTCCTGACAACGGTGAGATAGAGTGAGTGAAATACCACCCCCGCTGCCCCGATTCTCCGGCCAACCTCCCGCTCCATTGTCCCCTCACTTGTGAACAGGACCCCGAGGTACATAATAATAATTATGCCACAAAAGCTGTCAATTGAGCTTAACTTGTATTGAACATGTAAAATGCTATAGTGCTCTTTCTTTTTCTCATAAATTGTCTACTTCAAATTGATCAATGAAACATGATTCCTGAGCTATGAAAAAGCAACATCTGCATCCTATTATGTGTTCTCGACCGTTTCATGTTGCCTCCTCATTAAAATAAATTTCGTCAAAAAATTCCTAAATCTGAGCAGCACATTTCCTTCTCAGCTAATGGCTGTGTTTTTGTTCTCTCAAACCCAGTCGGGCTGGTTTTATTGAGGGTTTGGTTATAACTCTGGCTTGCTGTCACAGTTCATGGTTTTAAAGCAGAATGTACTCTTTTCATTTACTTCTGTTTTAGAGGCAGTTTTTGTGTTACAGGAATTTTCTCAGTGTTCGAGTGGGATTTTCAGATTTAACAAATTTCAAGGCGAGACTTTATGTAGATGAAGTGCTACTATACCATTATTCTGGTATTACGGATATGCTAACATTGGAATTGAATACTGGCGTACTGCTTACTGCATACTGTGCATTATACTTTGAATACTGCCGACAGGTTTTTAAATTTTTATTGTATGTGAAATATTACTGATAATGACATTTCAAGCATTAGTATGCAACATTGTTAAAAAAAATGCCTTAACTCCTGTCAATCTGATCAAATAATGTAATAAAAATGTAAGTTCTTAGAGAAAAATTGCTGATATGATTGGAAAGTAGGTTATTTTGGGAATTCCATGCATCGAGAAGATTTGCATCTGTGCACACTATACTATATTGCAGTATGGTAGCATGCTTTTTTAAACAGCCATTGAATAAGCTCCAAGACAAGAAATTATATCATAGAGCTAAAGATGCAGCTTCTCATTCACAGGTAACTTTCAACACTAAGCTGACATTTAGGAGAGTCATAACTCTTAGTAGAATATTCCATTTCTCTACTGTATAATGATCTGATTCATGAATAAGTATAATCTTATTTCGACAATTTGTACAGTCCCCCTATTATATAAAATCTGCACATTCATAGTTATTAAAAATACCCACATCCCTGTCCCAAACTCCCCGAGCAGAGAGCTGTAATACAGGAAGTGGCTTTGATGATTTGCGCAGGTGGGATTCAGGTGGAGATGAGACAGCAGCGGGAAATTCACTCCGAAAATGATGGGTGGGCAAGATGGTCTTTCAGCGTGTGTCCAACTCCTGAATTACTTCCTGCAGTCGCACCTCACGACTAATCAGAGACAGAGAAACTCTAATTGTGTGGCCAGGAGGAGAAAAGGAGACGCTCCCAGTGGAGCCAATCAGATACAGTGGATATTCACAGCAGGGGCGGATTGGGAAAAGAAATTGGCATTTCATGGAAACTGGCACAAAAGTTGTTGAGCAGTTGGGGGAGGGGGTACTTTTTCGCTGTACTTTTCAGCATATTGCGGCCCCCTTCTCCATATCATAGCACCGTTTTGCGGCCCATTCAGCGAAACGCGGAGGCCCGTTTAAGCTTATCATGGCCTGTTCATCACCATTTCCTGGCCGGCCCACTGGAAAAAGTCCTGGTTCTCCCTATGGCCAGTCCGCCCCTGGCTTGCAGTAGATCCAATCATAATTCTCATTTCAGAAGTACTGGGTATCTTTACAGTAAATCTGCAAAAACTCTGGTTTAAAGCTTGGAAACATGTACTGTATGTTGCTCAATTTAAATAAATATTTTATCCCAACTTAATGAACATTGCCAATCGATTGATTTTCCCAAAGTGTAAAAACTATAACTTTCGAAATATCGTACTGTTTGTTTAAGCTTACCAGCCATCCAACAATAGCAATCTAAATGTATACATTTGGGGTGGGGCTAACTATTTCTGCGACCAATGGCAGGTTGAGAGACTGTTTGAAAAGAATCCATGTTTTTGCATTTTCGTTTGGTGCTGCTAATAGTGCAGAAATTTCACAAAAAAGTACCATTTAAACTAGATTTTCATCGTTTCTAAAGGAACCTTGCAGTCAGAATACTAGGTTGTTGCGGGTCATTCGGGTCATTCCCAGGGTGTTGCCATGCAGTTGCTATAGTGTTCTAAGTGGCTACTAGATATTTTGGCCAATTTTATCGTCCATGAGGCAAAAAATTTACATTTGACTGCTTAGAAAAGTAATTGTACACCTCACAACACAAATAATCTGCTCTGGGTGTTGCTATGCAGTGCTAAGGTGTTCAGAGGGGTTTTTGTTGTTTTGCAATGCAGCTGCTATGGTGTTCTGGGTGGCTGCTAGCCTTTGGTCCCTCCTTAAATGTAAGTCCATGGTATTTTTTGCCAGACAAAACTCGTACGTCACTTTGAAAAGTAATCGCACAGGATAGCACATGTACATCTCTGAGATGTCTGTTTTAGATCTTTTCATATGGAAAGCATTGCATTTTAATTAACACCAGCTTAGCATCTTAAAAGGATAAAATTTACAAACATTCTAAATCGTAAACGTCTCAAAAACATCTGCTGAATGTCTTATTGACATCCAATAGCAAATGTCTTGTAGACATACTGCAGATGAACAAACAACCTAAAAATATGTTTTCCAGTTGTAAACACATGCATCGGACAGACGTCTGGGGGATTAACGCGTGCCACTAGATGGACGTCTTTGACAGTTGTGCCTTGTTTTTCATACACAGTGTCATGTTTAAAAGAACTTCAACAGACATGTCTCGAGACTGCTGCATTCTGTTCTATTCATAGCGCTGTGTATCGCTTTTTTTAGCACAAGAAATTCCGATAAGACATTAAATGCAATGAAAATAAAATTGTATGCAAGGAAGTGCAGTCAAATAAAAAGAAAAACAGTAGTAGCTATTATCCTTATTACTTTTATTAAAATATTCTCTCTGTTTCTCTGAACGTAGGTGTTTCCTCTGCCTTGGGATTGTCCACTGAGCAGACATAAAGTGAGGGCATGTGGACCCAGGAGAGAACGAGTCTCTATCTCCTGCACAACTCCCTGTGAACCAGCCTCCACACTAAAGAGCAGAGAAGCGTTTACTGCTGTGAGTACAACTCAGTCTCTCTTGCCGAGCAGATGATTTGTGTCTCTGTGATGTTATATAAGTTCTGGCATGGTATTTTTCTCGGTATACTGCCGTCTCCTCCAGCTACACTTTAAATCATATTAAAGCCGATGTGCCAGAGATGAAATAGAGTTGATTTCAGAATAAAAGAGATGTGCTGTGTTGACAATAAATGAGCATGGTGAGTGATGTCAGTGTATATGAAAGGCAGCAGCTACTGTAGGAGTTTAAAAGGGCCAATCAAAAACGTAAATGTCACTAGCTGACCTTTGTAAGGTGTCCACACCTGCAAGTTCAGAGAGATCAAAACAGCACACCCACCAATATGTAGTCAGTTTTAGTTTTGGCCCAAGTCTACAATAACATAGAGTGGTGGTGGTGTAGTGGGCTAAAGCACTAAACTGTTAAGCAGAAGGTTGTCGGTTCGATCCCCACAGCCACCACCATTGTGTCCTTGAGCAAGGCACTTCAATCCAGGTTGCTCCGGGGGGCGTATGGACCACCTGGTGCTTATTAAACACAAAAATCCCAAGAGCTTTCTCAAAATGTCAAGCTGTAATCGGATTGGCTTGCTTCATGCAACTTCATGTATACTGTATATGTTACCAGGCATCAACAATGAGCATTTCTGTGGAAGAACTGGCCGCTGGATTTGCTAAAGTTTCCGAGTTTCATTCCATCAAATCCTCCATTTGTTTGAGACACTTCGTTTTAGACCAGGTCCATACTAATCTAATTTAGTTTCAAAACACATTTTCAGTTTCCTAACATCATTTTTGTATTTATTTTTTCAAAGGATGCCGTAATGGAGAACGTTTTCCCTTATGGTGGAGGAAAACGTGGTTCTAGTGTGGAAGAGAGAAGTAAACGTAGTGAATATGAAGCCGTATTAGGGTGGAATTGGCCTTGGACTACCATTATGAAAGTTTTGGAGGAATTTACAAACGTTTGTGGCAATGAATCTTTGAAAGATTTTCAAGAGTGTCATTGGAGACACTTATCTTGAAAGTAAACAAGATACTTTCTTGCAGGGTTATATCCAATATTGTCTGCTTCGACACATTTGTTTGAAAATGCATTGATTTAGCGAAGTTTTCGCATCACGTTCACACTGGAACAGCATTTTCCTCCACTATAAATTGTGACTTTCAAACTAAGTGTACAAGTGTGGACTTATTTACATGCCCCAAAACATCACAAACTGATCAGTCCCACAGTTTCTTCCTCCCTGCTGAAAAGATCAGCTTAGACTAGAATGATTTTCTATGTTGGTCCAAGCGGTTTCGCTGGTTAGTTGCTGGTTTGTGCTGATCTAGCTGATCCAGCTAGCTGTCTTTTCAAAATAACTTTGGGCATTTCTTGGGGGTTCTTGGCCAATAAAACCTTAATGTGGGTGATATTTTAAGGAGATAGTTAAAAGTCTAGCTATGCAATACAGCATTCAACACAGTTTTATTTAATATACTCAAGAGTCACTTGTTAGATCCACCATTCCTTAATGGCTCTTTTCATGTAATTGGTTGTAGAGTAGTTTTTGTTTTACGCAGAGCAGTTCTCATAGCTGGCAGAGACCATGAAGGAAAAGATCCATCCACTGGAATGGAATAAATGAACCTTGTATTACTGTGGTTAGTCATTTTGAATGATGCCATATGAATTCCAACCCATAAGCCAGGATTTGAAATCCATTTCTGTGTGGAAACATTACAGCTCTCCCTCCCTCTCTCTTTCGCTCACGTCTTGCCTCTATTCTCCATCATTTATTGTGGCTGTGCGTAAAGGAAACAAGCCTGCAGTAAAATTGATGGACGGCATTTCGCATGACTGAAGACAAACGACACACTAGATTCTGCATGTGTGAATCTCTTTCTCAAAAACAGAGAGCATAAGGGGAGCTCGATTTCCATCTGAGACAGAGAACAGACGGGTGGGGCGTTTTCCTTCCTCTGAAGATGGTTTAACTGTTCAGAGTCTTGTGGATGTTCTAGGAAGCTCTCGTCTCTTTCTGTCAGATTGTAGATATTGACTTTGTTTTGCATTTGTCTTGTCAGGAGCGGTTATCTTGTTGAAAAATGTGTTTTGAAACACGGTAGATGATTTCTAGCTAATCTGTTTTTAAGATGGTAGACCAGCTTGGGCCAGCAACAAACCAGCTACCAATTATCTACCTTTAAATTGGATTTTTCAGCAGGGTAGGACATATCTCCCACAATTGTCCTCTACATGGCTTCTGTTAAAATGTGAATGTTTCAGAAATTCATCATAAATGCTCCTGTGAGCGTTTCTATGCATACTTAGAGAAGACCGGGTTGGGAATGTTTCTCTCCATGTTCAGGACCTTGAATTATATCACAAAATGTTTCAATCAAATTATTAAGGGGTTTGAAAGGATAAAGGGACTATGGGACAGACCACACAAGCCTGCCCAATCCCTTCTTTAACTATATGTCAATGCAGAAGGTCACATTAGAGAAACTGTTTAATTCAATTTGATTTAAAGATGTGTTGAGTCTCTGACTGAGATAGCCCAGCTATAGACCATTCACTGAACATTTGATGCAAAAATGTTCAGTGAATGGATTGACACAAAATTGGCAAGAGCTTTCTCAAAATAGCCAACTGTCAATCTGAACAGTCCACTTGGAAAGTTGTTTACAAGGTACCAGGTTGCTACAATAAGAGCTACCAAGGAAAAACTAAATTTTTTTTTTTTTGCTTTTAAGTGTCTATCATAGCTCAGGAGATTTCTTTGAGTCCTTGGTTGTTTCATACATGTATGATTTATTTTTATCACAGTCTGTCTCAAGAATTTGGTATCTTGGCAAATCTGAGCACCATTTGAGACTCCGTTGAGATCTCATATGAAACTCTAGAGGACCATACTGGGGTCTAATTCTTTTGCCCTTCCTTACTTCCTTCTTCCTTTCTTTCCTTCTTCATTTTTTCTTTCCTTATTTTTCCCTCTTCCTTTCTTCCTTCCATCTTTTCTTCCTTCTTTCTTACTTTCTACCATCCTTCCTTCCTTCATTCATTTCCTTCCTTCTTCTGTCCTTCCTTTCTTCCTCCTTTCTTTCCTTTATTTTTTTCCTTTCCTTCCTATTTAATTTAATCTTTTCTTCCTGCCTTAATTCCTTTCTTTCCTTCTTTTTACTTCCTTTCTTTTTCCATCTTCCTTTCTATTTTCCTTCTTTCTTTCTTTCTTTCTTTCTTTCTTTTATTTTCTTCCTTCTTTTTACTTCCTTTCTATTGTATCTTTCTATCTTTCTTTCATAGTTTATTTTTCTTTCTTTTCTTCTTTCATACTGTATTACTTCCTCTCTTTTTTCTTTCTTTCTTTCTTTTTTCCTGCCTTCCCTATGTCGTCCTTCATTCCTTCCTTCCTTTTTTCCTTCCTTTCTATTTTCCTTCTGTCTTTCTTTTATTTTCTTCCTTCTTTCGTTCCTTCTTTTTACTTCCTTTCTATTGTACATCTTTCTTTCATAGTTTATTTTTCTTTCTTTTCTTCTTTCATACTGTATTACTTTCTCTCTTTCTTTCTTTTTTCCTGCCTTCCCTATGCCGTCCTTCATTCCTTCCTTCCTTCCTCTCTTTTTTCTTTCCTTCTTTTTTACTTCTTCCTTTCTATTTTACTTCTTTAATTCTCAATTTGTTTTACTTTTAGTCCTTTGCTGACTAGAAGCATCAATTGAGATGTAATAGAAGCCTTTTTGAAGTTTTGTTTGGAACACTTAGTAGCATGTTAATGAGATATCCTTGAATCATGAAAAAATAAACGTACTGTGTTTAGTCCCATGTTCGGTAGGCGGTTCTTGGTGTAGAATATGCTGTGAAGTGGATTCAACTTCATGCAAAAGGTCTGGCAATGTGTGACAAGGACTAAGTTGATCATTAAGGATAAACAGATAGTATTGTCCTGATCTACTGGCACTTTTGGTACATGGACTGATGGTTCCTTTGCATGTTTCATGGTTCAGGTACCCAATGGCTCTTCTGTGATTTATTAAAATCGCTAGATGTATTGAAAAGTGAGTCTTGCTGCTCTCCTCCAGTCGTTTCATCACAAGGTGCTGGAGCATGCTAAGGAACGCTGCAGATATCAGTTAAAATCTGTGATTTTCTGATCGTAGTTGTTAAAAACTCAAGCATACAACAACCTGCATGCTTCTGTTTATGTGTGTGATTTGTGTGTTTGATTGGTTGAAAAACCAAGCAATACTTTGTGAATATTGATAAGAACATTTGAATATTCATGCTCAGGAATCCATACATGCTTAATGAGATAAAGAAATGATTGTGCTGCCTCACAGTAAATCTGACTGTAGTCTGAGTGTCCTGTTCGTTTGAATAGTGCTGCTGAGATATAAAACCATCAGAAGTGGAAAAATGGATTTCTGGAAGCATGTGTTCTGGCTTAAGATTTGGTGTAATCTGCGTTTAAGAGTGAGGACTTGTCGTCAAGGTCAGTCTGTTCCCACTGAGAGGCAGCAGTGTGAAGACATTTTTTGGGTGGTGAGGAGGCTGCTGGGAAGGAGATTTGTAGCCAGTGGTGAGAGAAATGGAAAGAGTTTGGAGAGTATGCCACAAATGTGTGTCTGGAGGGTTATAATGTGAGCTGGAACAGGAAACTGGTTACCAGAGGTCTTAGAGAACATAACAGTAACTCACTCAAACTCAGTTGCTCATTGGCAGGGATAGTTAATTAAACTTCTGTCATCATTTACAGTACTCACTTTTGTGTTACATTAACGATTCTTACTTTCATGAAGAAATATTTGGAAATAAGATGTGTGATTTTTATGCATTTGTTGCCCTCAGCAGTTGCCAAATGATGAGGCCATCAAGATTTCAACAACGCTCTGTGTTTCGCTCTGCAAGAAAGGCAAATTATTTTAGTATGGTGTTCCGTATGCATCTGCAGAAAATGCACATTTAAGAATCGTTAACAGAACCAAAAGTCATGACAATCATAGACTTTTGGTATTTAAAAAAAAATTAATCGGTTACAATTAAGAACCGGTTCTTGACACACTGTCCAATAGCATTGGGGGCCGTTCACATCGAATGCATTTTTGCATCCGTCCATGCTGTTTTTCAATTGTTTTCAATGTCAACATGTACTAGATGGATGTCTTTGAGTGTTGAGTCTTGCCGTTTTTTAAAGGTCTCGTGGAGGAGTGCTACTTTTTTGGATGACATGTCAAATTGAAAAGAACCTCAACTGTTGAAAACGCATCTCGAGACACCTGCGTAGCACTCTAGCTTTTTTAGCGCAATAATGTCTTCAATCTGAACGGTCCTTTAATCTCATTGCAGTGTAGTAGAAAAACAACCAAGCTATTTAATAAATCTCTTTTTTCTTTCCTAATGTACCTCGTTCAAACTCACTTGCTGATTTATTATACAAAATTTGTGTTAACTTTCTATTATAATAAAAGCATTGTGTTGTTCATTTTCATCAGAAAGCACTTAATTACTTAAATTATTTCTTAATTTAATTATGTTACAAAGCACTGCCAGTAATCAAATAATAAATAGTTTTGTAGTATTATGAAATGGATGGAAATTTCCAGCAGTGATTATAAACCTGGGATGAATCTAAACCAGCCTGTGACCGTTCTGAATATTCCATCTCTATAAATATCCTGCCTGAAAATAGATCCTACGTGCAATGTTGCTTATCATAAGGACAATGAAGCCAAAGCAAACATGAACGTTTGTCAAGCCACAATGAATCCATCAATGACATTTAAAGGGATGATTCATCCAAAAATCTAAATAGTGTCATCATTTACAAACTCTCATGTTGTTCCAAACCTCTATAACTTTTTTCATCTGTGGAACACAAAATGAAATATTAGGCAGAATGTTACCCTCACTCACCATTGACTTTAATTGTATGGAACAAAGCTCTCCTTAACATTCTGCTAAATATTGTCCTTTGTGTTTTCTAGAAGGAAGTTGTACAGGTTTGGAACAACATAGGGGGTGAATAAATGATGACAGAATTTTCATTTATGCATGAACTACCCCTTTAATTAGATGTAAAATGTCTCCATCATGTATAGGAACAAAACCACTAATACACCAGGGAACATTGACGTCTTTCTCATGGAAAATTCAAGCAATAGTTCCAGATGAGTTCAGCTGCTTACATCAGTCACATGAGGGGCCCTTTTGTGTAACTCTGTGATTCGCACCCTCTGTGTGGTCAATGTGAGACCGCCATTACATTTGGGTTAAGCAGTGATGGCTTTTTAATCATCATTGAATTACATCAAACTCTGCAGGATTATCTCCCCTGCCACCATCTGCCTCTTAATTAAATTGTCTTTAGATGGGGTTTGTCTTTAGGGAGGGTATCTACCTAAAGAAGATCAATCAAATAGCCACATGATCCCTTTCTAAACACTCTGTCACGTTGTTCTTTCTCCTGACCTGTGTGAAACATACTGTTGGTAAAGATTTTTCCATTTATTTCAGCACTAGTGTTTTACCAATGCGGTTTGCTTTGTGATTTTAACTTTAAAACTGTTCAACAGCAAATTTTTTCATTGAAATTGCACATGATGGTTTCCTGTCTTAATGCAGTTTTATTATCATAAGATGTACTGATTGTATTTGCTCTTACTAAATAGGACAAGCTTCTTGCTGGTCTGCATTCATACTCCCAAACGTCTGTCTATATTTTGCTTTCCCTGAAGTTAACTTTTCACAAGCTAAGTGTTTTTTAATTGATCACAATTTTAGCATTCGTCTGGAAAATTCCATAAACTGAAGTCGTGATTGAGATGCAAGATAAAAATAGACTATTGGTTTCCAGACATATTATACAAGATCAATTCTCATTCCAAGACTGAAACCAAAGAGGATTCAGTTCTGGTGGTGTTGGAGGATTTCAACACTACATGGTTTGGACATTGTAAGATTTCAATACCATAAGACTTCAATACTGTAAGATTTTAGTGTTGTAGAATTTCAGTACTGCAAGATTTCAGTAATGAGGTGTAGCAGGGCATGTTGTCACGCTGTATGTGGTAAGTTGTCAGCAATTGCATTTTTCAGGTCGTATTTGCTTTTTATGATGCTATGGGTTAGGTGTAAGGTAGGTTTTGTTGATTTAAAACTTGATAGAGCATTAACCTATAAAACCTCATCTGTTTGGGACACATTTTGTACTCTCTTTTAGTGCCACATGGTTTTCACATTGGAACTGCCACAATACATGTAAAGGTAATATTATTTTGCAAAAATGTCACCATAATCATTTAAGGTTAGGCTGAATTCAAACCAACATGCAAAACCACTGCTAAAGAAAACACATTTTTACTTCTAACTTGTACTTCTACTTTAATCCAAATGACTTAGGAATGAGAATGATATGAGGAGAACTGTTCTGTAAGATTTCAGCACTGTAGGGTTTCATTATTGTAAGGTTTGAGTGCAGAGGTTATTCCTCAAAGAATAGCTGCCTTTGAGTCTGGAGGAAATAGATTCATGAAGTGTAAAACCTGATTTCTGAGAGAGAACCAGTATACTATCCTTGCAGACAGCCAGTGGGTATGTTATGCCTGAACAATGGTTTGAACCCAAATGCTGAACACACACACAGAGACAGACAGACAATGGTATTTTGGAAACTGTGGAATGAGATGGAAGATGAACAGACAGGTGGTTGATCTGCTCCTGGAGGCAGAGGGCTGGGCAGGCAGGAGGTAATGGCGGAGCAGAGCGTGATCTGGATGGTTTGGAATGGCAGGCTTGAAGGTGAGTGGATCTGAAGATGATGGAAGAGGTAAATGGTTGGTGGGTAATACAGGTAGATGGGTTGGATGGTGGATCTGAAGCATAAGGAAACACACATGAGCACAACAACAAATACTAAACAAGGAAAACAAAGAAACTAAAATCAAAGTTGGCCTAGGGTTAGTACCACTCTAGTAGACTGAACAATCTGCCGATGATATAGAGCATAAATAGAGCAGCTGGTGATGAGATGACTTGCAGATGAGAAGTAATAAGAGGGGAGAGCTGCCACGTCAATGGAACAGATCAACTCACAAACAGAAAAAACACAAAAAGCCAAAAGCCACATCCTGACAGGATTACGGGCTGTTACACATCGTAATGCTGCTTTTACTCTTGATTGATTCTCTCCGCTTGACCATTGGACTGAGGATGGAAGCCAGAAGATAAACTCACTGATGCATCAAGAGCCCGGCAGAAGGCTCTCCAGATCTGGGAGGAGAACTGTGGTCCACAATCGGAAACAATGTCCAATGATATGCCATGGAGACGGAAGAAATGTTAAATCAGCAGATCAGCAGTCTCACTGGCTTTAGGGAGTTTGGGAAGAGCTACAAAATGTACTGTCTTTGAGAAGCGGTCAACAAGGAGGGGGACAATCCTGAAATGAAGCCAAGGGAAATGTGTGAAATGGGGCTTCTGAGAATAGGCAATGCAAAGCCTTCCCACGAGCATATACAGAACAGGCAGCGACAAAGGCTTGAGTATCAGTGTCCATGGTAGGCCACCAGAAGTGTCTTTAAGAAAGTCTAGTGTGCGACTGGCACCTGGGTGACCGGTGAACGGGGAGGCATGTCTCCACTGGAGAACTTGGGAATGAGCAGCATCAAGAACAACTAAACATCCAGGAGGACCAGTATCAGGATCGGGTTGGGTGTGTTGAGCTTCTCAAACCACTGGCTTGATCTCCCAATTAATAGCCCCCACAACACAGGAAGGAATAGTTTCAGGGCTCAAATGGTTCTCCTCAGTGACAAACTGATGGGAGAGGACATTGGGCTTGCCATTCTTGGAGCCAGGGCAGTAAGAATGAGTAAAATTGAAATGCCCCAAAAAAAAGAAAATATAGCCCAGTGGGCTTGCGGTGAATTCAGTCATTTGGAAATCTGTATGTACTGCCAGGTTTTTATGGTTGGTCCATACCTGAAACTGTTTTTCAGTTTCTTCAACCAGTACCACCACTCCTCCAGGGCAAACTTGACTGCCAGTAATTAATGGTTACTGACATGGTTACGTTCAGCACTGGTTTGGCTGCGGGAAAAGGCACAAGGATGGAGTTTGTCATCGGGGCGAAGCATTGGGACAGAATCGCTCCCACACCAGAGTCAGTAGCATCCAACTTCACAATGAATTGACGAGATATGTCAGGCTGAAATCAACACCGGAGATGATGTGAACACGTTTAGCAAAGGCTTGATCTGCTTCAACGGTCCAATGAAAAGGGGTGGAAGGTGATGCGAGCATGGTTAATCCCTAATGAATCGATGATAGGTTTACAAAACCCAGAAACACTGTAGTGATTTTAGGGATGTAGGTTTAGGCTATTCTGCCTCTGCTTGAATTTTCTCTGGATCGGTCTTCACCTGCCCACCTTTGATTATGTAGCCCAGGAAACTGACTGAATTGATAAGGAATTAACATTTCTCTGCCTTGACAAACAGTAGATTTTCCAGAAGTCTATGCAGAACCTGACAAACATGGCTGATGTGTTCTGAAGGGGTGAAAGGAAAAGATCAGGATATCATCAAGGTAAACAAAGAGGTTGAGGAAATCATGAAGGACATCATTCACCTAGACTTGGAACACAGCGGGGGCTTTAGTAACACCAAAAGGCATCACGAGATATTCAAAATGGCCTAGGGGTGTGTTGAAAGTAGTCTTACATTCGTCCCGGTCTTGAATTCTCACCAAGTGATAGGCATCACACAATCCAGTGTAGTGAAGACAGTGGCTCCGTGAAGTGGTTCGAAGGCTGAGTAAATGAGAGGGAGGGATTATTTGTTTTTTTTTGATGGTGGTGATGTTGAGACACGAAAGTCGATGCAAGGGCGGAGGGTGCCATCTTTTTTAGCCACAAAGAAGCCAGCACCAAAGGGTGAAGAGCACATGCAGATTATGCCAGCAGATAGGGAATCGTGTATACATATTTCACCATGGCTTCCCATTCAGAGGTTGTACAAATGACTGGTGGGCAAAGGGGCTCCAGGCAGAAGATTTATCGAGCAGTAATAGGGCGATGAGGTGACAAAGAGATAGCCCAATCCTTACTGAAGACCTCACCTAAGTCGTGATACTCAGAAGGAATAGTGGACAGATCCAAGTTTTCCTGGGTGAATGGCACAACAGTGACCTCTGCTGGAGGTAGGGCAGACTAGAGTAGAAGATTGGCAGGATATACTCCAGTTCATTATCTTTCCTGAGGTTCAGTTGATGTGTGGGTTATGAATTCGTAACCCGGTAGGTCCCAAAACCAGAGGAGATGTTGGTGAGGATATTCAATTAAACAATGTACTCACAGTGATTTCCAGACAGGACCAGGAGTTGGGGAATGATGTGATGATTGATATGGGCTAAAAACTCTCCAAAGGGACAAGAGGCAAGGAAATGACCCATTTGAGTGCAATATATATACACACTCACCTGCCCTTAATCTCTGGAGTCATTCAGCAGTAGGTTGAGACATGGGAACTAATAAGTCATCCGGCAAGCTGCTTTCCATTCAACCAGGAACAGACACAAGAGCGTGCGGAGTGAGAGAGACTGGATTTTTCCCTAAGGCATTTGCAGACGGTTATCTCTAGAATGATCAACAGAGAGACAACTGAGCCAAGAGTCAGAGCTGTCATTAACAGCCAGTTCATGTTTAATTCAGTCATCGAGTCCAAAACATAGCCATTGAATATTCAGCCATACTTCGAGTGCCCTGACGGAGTAAGAGGCACTTCTTGGATTCAGCTTCATTAACATGGTGGTCAAAAACATTCCTAATTTCAACAGTAAAAGAGGGAAAAGAGTTAAGATGGTTTGACCACTCCAGACAGCTGTGGCCCATGCTAATGCATTTCCCCAAAGGAGCCCAATGACATAAGAGATCTTCACCTCATCTTAAGAATAGGTGTTTGGCTGCTGGCCGAACACTGAAGATGAAAGGACTTACATTTTCCTAAATCACCGGAGTTCAGGATGTCAGGATCCAGGAAATGAGCTTCACGTAAAGTATGAATGATCTGAGAAGGTGACGGAGGTGCTGTGGAAGCGGACTGACTGGAAGTCAGACTCGTAGACCACTGAGTGAGTAGAACAGAAATTTCATTTATTTTTTCACAAATTTGAGAGATCTGACCTGTCATGGCTGTGAAATCCCATAACTGTCTTTCGTGCTGTCCCAGAAGTATTCCTTGCCCATAGAGATGTATTCCAAATGCTGAATACAGACACAGAGAATTATAAAATTTTATTTATTTACAAACTGGGGAATGAGATGGAAGATGAACAGATAGGTGGTTGATCTGCCACTGGAGGCAGAGGGCTGGGCAGGCAGGAGGTAATGGTGGAGTGGAGCAGTGAGCTGGATGGTTTGGCATGGCAGGCTTGAAGGTGGGTGGATCAGAAGATAACTAAAGAGGCAAGTCGTTGAATACAGATAGGTGGTTGGATGGTGGATCAGAAGAATAAGGAAACACACATGAGCACAACAACAAATACTAAATGAGGGAAAACAAAGAAACTAAAATCAAAGTTGGCCTAGCAATGGTAACGCTCCAGTAGAGTGAATACTCTGGCGATGAATGAGTGAGTACTCTGGGTATAAATAGAGCAGGCTGGTGATGAGATGATGACTTGCAGGTGAGAAGTAATCATATGCCACATCACCGGAACAGACCAACTCGCAAACACACAGGGGGAGACACAGACAGACAGAAAAAACACAAAAGGCCAAAAGCCACATCCTGACAGGGAAAGTGATTATTTAATATTTAATACTGACCTCGTGACCTCGGTCAAAAGGTTACAAGGCTTGTGTTTATCTGTCAACTTTACTGGCATGATTTACTGTGTTATTAAAGCTTGGAATTTGACAGCATGTATTGTGTGATTGAGTTAGTATTAGATGTTTACTAACATAGTGATGTGGAAGATCTTCTGTGTGATTTTTTTTTATAGCATATATTTAATTTACATTTTTGGATTACCTATTCCTCTTTAATCATTGATAGGTTTGGAAGCAGGATATGAAGGGCATTGTCTGGATGGAAAATCTCCATTTATTTATGATCTCTCGCTTCACTGGTGCTCTCAGAGTCAGGGAAAAATAGGTCAATCAAAAACTGGTTCAGGGGTTGTTCATTTACCCATGTGACCAGGTTTATATTTTCTCAAACCCTCAATCTGTGATCATAAAATAAGATGCATGTAATCCTGACTGTCCTTTATTCTGTGTGTGCGTGTGATCTGGGTAGATGTGAATATGGAGCATAGAAGAGAACAACAAGGAGAGAACAAGATTTTGTTGGCTCCCTGTTAGATGATTTCTGTGCAGACATTGGTTGGAAACATCTTTTAAAGTACCAATTGCTGTTTCTGCACTACAGCCTGGGGCTTGGAAATGTCATAAGTACAACACAGAGAAATATCTCAACATGGTGTCCAGAACCATGCAGCCCGATGTTGGAAAAGTGCATAAACTATTATTTCAAGAGTCTAATATTATGTTGGCTTGACAAAGCCAACATACTGTTATTCTACAAACCTTGAAATCCCTAATTGAGACAGTAACTGCTCCTAGAGCTTTCAAGCTACTAGGGGTGTAACGATATATTGTAGCGTATTGTACCGTACGATTCAACACACATGATTCAATACCATATGTATCGTATGATACATAAACAAACATATTATAGTGTTTATAGATCGAGCAGTGCAACATTGAAAGCTGTGAAGCAGTCTCTTGCTCGGAGAGGCGGCGCTGAATGCTCACAGGACAACAGAGCAACACATTTACAGTACATAGATGAGAAGATAGATGCCAAACGGCAAGTAGATTGTGAAGCAGTAGACAAATAAAGCTTGTCAAATTTGCCAAACAATTGCGTCATGTCTTGGTGCTACAATACATCAAACATGTCATTTTATTTACCGCGGTACCGAATCATGCATTACTCATGTTTTTCTCATTTCAATCAAACTGAATAAATGCAGTGCTGTTGTTAAAGTAACGTTTTGTAGAGCTCTACTTTTTGTTGCCAATGTCAGACACTGTTGTGTCATTTCTGACAAACTTTTTGTTGAATCCTTGAATAAGTTTGAGTGAAACATTTGTGGGTGCTGTTTTGTTTTTTAATCGTATCATATTGTGAGGCTTTGCATTGTATCGGATGATATCGTGAAATTTGTATATCATTACATAAATCCACAAGAGTCTACCTTCACACTGTGGATGTAATAATATGCCTCTTTGCTCATGGAACTCCAAGAGACAAGAAAAAGTCACTAAAAATATCTCTGTAACACCTCTGGCCATCTTCTCTTGTCATTCACCCATCGTGTTATAGTGAAGGTCAGAAGATTTTTTGAGTGTTAAACCGGGATGAGGGAAGGGTGCCACTATATTCACACATTCACTCACACACACACACACACACACACACACACACACACACACACACACACAAATACATGCACGTATACATGTTAAAATGTATGATTTATTTTATATTCCTTTTTCCACTATTTTAATCAAATGTAAGTGTTTTGAAAATGTTAGGTGACAAATTAATTTTAAAAAGTACAAATGTAATTTCCTTTAATGTCATGAACTTAACATGAAATATATACAAGCTGTCACTGTTTGAAATTTTAACACAAATGATAAAAATAAACACTTGCACTGTATCATGAAAATGTGCTTCAATACAAACAGGATGTTAGATAACAAAATCCGGAAGAGCCGTGCTGAAAAGGTGTGGGGCTGAATTGATGGAATGTTTAAATGGGCCAATGGAATGCTTGTTAATTCAAATTTCAACTGTCAAAAATTCAAATGTAAACAAACACTCAAAAGGCCTTTGATCTGCTTTAAGTTTCTCTCTCTCTCTCTCTCTCTCTCTCTCTCTCTGTCTCTCTCTCTCTGTCACTCTATCTATCTATCTATCTATCTCATGGTTTATCTGACTATCTAAGTGACAGTGGGTATTTCTCAATGCTAAGAATGCAGAATGCACTGCGTTCTTAGTCTTGTCAAGCTACCTTGGAAGAATTAACGCGGAAGGACAGGAGGATATATAACACATCTATTGTGAGCTTTGAGATGTGCTGCGATTTACCTGTTGCGCAATTGAAATCAGTGAGAATACTACTGCCATTATCACACACCAGTGACTGCATTATCATCATACCAGTGAGGTTTTGCAGGTAATATGTTCAAAAAATTACTTCTGTTAACACTCATTTCCTCCATGTGTTTATTACTTCATTAAAATCATGCCCAACAAAACAACAAACATTGACAGAGTATGATTACTTCACGAGCCGTCAGACTTTCGCAAGCTTAGCGGGAATCTCTTGAGGAAAAACACAACAATAATTGTCCTTCGTTTACCACCTTACTGTAATGACTTCTGGGACTTCAAATGGGTTCTTGCCCACAAGTAACCATCTGATGCATCCTCGATATTCAGCCTGATCCAGAACACATTTGGGTATTTTTATCCATTCGCTGTACTTGCGTTCTTGAGTACTGGAATTTAACTTCGGGAGTGGATGATGATGTCGAACGAGTCCATAAAAACATAAGAACACATAAAACGCACATTGAGAAACAGCCAGACTGTCTGATTATCTAGCTAACTAGCTAGCTAGTTGTTTGTCTTACTGTCTGTATAACAATAATAATAATTTTGACAAACTTTTCCTATCTAGTTGGAGTATTTTACTATAAACTATTTCATATAAATTGCCCCTAAAAGGCAAACTTCGGTTTTTCACTACACTTGTCGGTCAGATGGTCTCTTCTTGTCTAAGTGGGCGGTTCTTGGCCAAAATAAGCTGCAAAGTGGATCATACTTTTCAGATTTTCTCAAATCTGGCTATGCGAGACCAGGTCAGAACTATATGGGCAATAGTCCCAAATCTGGCTATGCAAGAAAATTCTGCCAGTAGAAGCCTATTGTTTCTGTAATGTTTAGTGTTGCACTGGGTTTTTTTTATCTCTTTGACCTTTCTAGTCTTGGAAAGAGAAGAAGAAGGGACAGAAAGAGACAGATTATTCTAAAACTGAAAGCCATTCAGTGTGCAGACGGAGTTTTGTGTCACACTGGACTTGTAGATCATATCAAGTGTCGCTCATACGTCAGATTAGGCCTAATATGTGTCTGCCCTTGTCACAAATTTATACGCCTTATGAACGAATCAGATTTGTCATGCTGTTCCAACATTAACTGTGAAATAAATCATGCGATTTGGAAGATGCCATTCTGATGTTTGTTTTATCCCTGCTGAGGGCTCTATTACTGTCTGACTTATTTTCCCCAGTCACAAAGAGTCTTGAAATACTGAGGCTGTCTCTTTCCACTCCCTATTTCCCTTAGGCATAAATAAGTCTATTGGTAACATGAATTCAAGCACTAACAAGCACCTTGAATTTTTCGGTGCAACAATTTTGACCTAAAAATGGCCGACTCTCTGGGCAGCACACTTATTACTAAAATAGCGTTTTGAGGCACACCCTAGTACACACATCACGCTCCCGTCTCTCTCTCTCTTCCTCTTACTAAGATAATAGAGGTTTCACCATCTTACAACTGGAAGTTCACTTTGAGAACTTGAGGCTTGTTAAATGTGACACTGACACACACTCAGGTGTTAAGTGACTCCCGTCCTGTCTCGACATACTTGTGGCATCTGCAGAAATCTCTCATATCTCATCTATTAATGCAGCTCTGTTGGAATAAGGCCATCGATCCAGGCACACGTCTGTCTGGAAAATCTCCTGAACGCAGCTTTAATCTGATTAATCACGCAGAGAGGAGCTGAAAAAACCCTAGGCCGCCCATTTGCAAATGCAGTTATGGTTGTGTGCAATGTGCGCTGACCCCTGTGAATTTAAACAGACAGCTGTTATGTCATAGGAGGGCATTTGTTTATGCTGCTCACAGCTATTGTATTCAAACAGCTTCTGCAGGCAGATCCTTGAGGTTCCCAGAAAATTATGTTTTAGACGAAGTGAAAATCTGAGTGAGAGCAACAGCGCCACCAGGACATCATGTACAGCACTGCAGTCAACAAGAGAAACACTGGTTGTTTAAAAATAATAATAATAATAATGAAAACTGCTGTGGATGGTAGCATGATTCAGTTATGATATTAGAAATAAAGTCATAGTAATCTGATACAGACCCTGGTACTCTTTGATAATATTCTTATACCATGGTGCTTTAGTGTTTTAATCGCATCTGCTTGCATTATCCTTATTTGTTATTTGTAAGTCGCTTTGAATAAAAAAGAAAATACCTGATAAATTAATAAATGTAGGCTAAATTGTGCTTCAAATTGTTATTACCATCATAGAGTGATAGTGTCAATTTTGTGATTACCATAGTATAGCTCTATTAGGGTCAATTCATTCTTATGAATTTATAAACACCACTCATACTTTTACAAGTTCTTGTCAAAATACCCTAATTATTAGTTATAGTTACTGTTACTAAATTGAAAGTGTGGTAAGTTGCCATTTGCCTCCACTGTCTTTTAAAACAAGTCAATAAATAAAGAAATAAATTAAGCTTGTTAGGGGCCGTTCACCCCAATCACGTCCTTGCATTAACTGTGCATTCAGTAGCTTTTCCTCATTAAAAAAGTTGTGCTCCTTATGAAATAAATAGTAATTTTCAAACATATGTATAAAATCATGTCCACTCACATGAGATGAAGAATCCGGCCATATGAGTAACCTTATAAAAGCTGTTTTATGCTTCATGGGGGAGGGGTCCCCTCACGGGGGCAGCCATGTTGATATCACATGACCAGGTGTTTACTGCTATCTTAATCTCAGTAACCACCCTGTTATTTGACATTTTCACTCATGGATTAAACTAATCATAGCTGACTGTGTATAGTGAATTGCTACAAAGGCACTGTTAACTAAAACCTACTCCGTTTGAATGATGCTGCATCCACACCACTAGTGTCAGTATAAGTCCAAAATGACAAGCAGGTGTCTCGAGACGCGTTTTTAACTGACAGTGTCTCACTTGGAAGGATGCGTCCTCCGAAGGTCGCATTTGTCGGCTATAAAATTAAATAATGAAACGAGACAGCCTCGATGACGTAAGCGGCCGACAAATGCGACCTCCGGACGACGCATCCTTCCAAACGAGACACAGTCACAGTGTAAAAAAAAAAAAAAACGTAAATAAGAAAGCTGTAAAGTGTATTGAAATATTTAAACAGTTTTATATTTTTATTTAAACTGTTTATTTATTTGTATTTTTTTTTCCTTTTTGTCTTTTTTGTTGTTGTTGTTTGTTTTAATATACATCCTGGCTATTGATGTAAAAGTTTTGTAAGCATTTATATAATAATAAAATAAAAAAATAATAATAATTAAAAAAAAATAAAAGTGTCAAAAAACGTAACTGAACAGATAAGTACGTCCGGCTAGCTCATGTTCGCGTGTAATGCTCTTCATTTGTATGTCGCTTTTAATAAAAGTGTCTGCTAAATGAGTAAATGTAAATTGTTTACATAGGAAAACGTTTAAAAAACAAAAAACAGCGCAGACGCAAATACGCATTCTGTGTGAACGACCCCTTAAACACTGTTTGAAGTTGATCCCAAATACATTTATGCTGAGTCAACACTACTAATTAGAGGCTGTGATAAACTGACTGTTGTGAGGGAGATTTTTCTCAAGTGTCCTTTGATAATCTCTATCTCTCTCTTACACGGAGACATAGGCCTAACAGTTTGCATTCTGATGAGCTTACTGGACCCCTGAAAGAACACGACAGTCAGGAGACGCGCGCGCTCGCGTTATTTGTATGCGCGTGCAGCGTGTCTATGTGTGTGTGCGAAGCTCTCATTCGGCGCTGGGTGAGTCCAGACTGTAGACGGGAGAGGAGCCGAATCACTGCTGTGGTTTTTAACAGGATAGAAAGAGACTGTTCGACTCTTTCAGCTCATCGATCAGCAGATAGATGAAGAAGATGATGTTTTTGATCATATGACTAGTTTTTACCTGCATAGAGCTGATCGTCTATGGTTATATTAAGGTTTGATTGAACGGATATTTTACTCGCTATGAAACCATCTAAGGCGTTTCTGGCCGGATCGTCACGTTTATGAGATGAAAATACCAGTGTTTGTCTTACTGCAGTGATACAGAATAATGCTGTAAGTTCAGAATGAATCCTGTGTGTGTGTGTGCGCGTGTGTGTGTGTGTGTGTGTGTGCGCGCGCGCGTGTGTGTGCACAGCCTATACCGGTAATAATATATAAATCATAATATGTATTAGGTCTATTGAATTAGTATATAATGAATAATAATAAGACTATTATATAATATTACAGATAATACCTATCAATGTATCCATAACGTAATTAATAATGTCTATATATGCTTCATGTATCTCGTTTTTACTGTTATATCTCTGTTAGAACTGTTTGTTCAGTTGTCATTATGCTGTCAGAATCCCACAGTGAGTCTTATAACATAGGTCAATCTTTGTCTGTGAAGCTTCCTTCTAGATTTATGATTTTGCTATTGAGTTATTTAAGAAATGGTTGATGTTTCACTACATAGGGAGAAATCTGTTTGATGTGTTTTCTTATTGTATTGCTTGGTACACTGCAACCAATTCCACCAGAGGCATCCTAGAATAGACTTTTAAATGGTTTGGGACTGATCTAGTACATTTAGGCAACTATAAAGGTCCGTCTCAAGGCAGGTTGTTGAATACTGTAGGATGACCAGCTGGGGTCTTTTATGAACCGTAAGCCATTCAGTGAAGGTGATTGCTGAATTGATCTGATTTGGACTTGAAGAATTGGTGTGTCGGGTGCTTTAGTATCAGTGACAACACCAAATATTAAATCAGTCTGTGCAATTCAAACACAGCTGGTTCTGGGTTTTGTGTGTGTGGGCTATCCATTATACCTGCTGTTCTTTGGATTTGCCACTGTAGCTCATATAAATCTCACAGGAGCTCATAGGTTTCCCACACAAATACTGGTCCTGATATCACTTCCTCAGTGTGAGTTATCAATTCAAGACCCAAATGTATTAACAAGTTGTGTACACGCAATCTTGGAATGCAAGGCTCGGAAGAATGCAGATGTCATTTTGTTTGCCCTCATGGGGTTTTATAATCAGCATACTTGATGTGACAATGTGCTTTCCATCATGCACACTATTTACTGTGTGTGCACACATTTACTGGCATGCCGTTTTGCTGTCTAAAGTGATGGCTAGTGAACTGAGCATTAAAAATGAGCTTTTTGCACTGGGATCACTGGTTGTACGAATGTAATCTGTGCAATTGACTGCACTCATGGTGCAATAAAGGCACTATCTGAGAATTATTATTTCATTTGTCAACAGAAATGTTACTTGTGCATATATACTGATGCCAAAATGGGTCTGCTTGACCGTTTGTATTTTAAAGCGGCCTGGATCAATCCATGATTTGTTCATTTTCAGTATTTAATTTTACGGTAGATGATAACCGACTTCTTATTTGAGTTGTGCATGACAAATCTGTGCTTTTTGGTGAGAAAGTTTGAAGAAGCATGTTGTAAGATTCCACGGAAAATAAAGCTCACACCTGTTTGCCCAAAATAACTTAACGCTTTGGCCTCTGGGGGGCAGTGTTACGCATTTCAGGAAACACAGAACGAGTTTGAAATTTTTTCGTTTTCTAACATCATCATTTTCCAAATCACGAGGTTAAAGAGAGCGTTTTTGAAAGGCTCTAAATTCGTTTGAGAAAAAAATATGTTGTAGTGGATAAGAGGCATAAACGTAGTAAAATTAGCGTGTTTTCAAACGAAGATGTATTAGTGTGGACGTGGCCTTAATGTCATTATTTTCATAAGTATACGGTAATGGAGAGTGTTTTTTAAAAACTCAGTTTTTGATGGAAGAAAATAGCGCTCTAGTGGGCATAAGAGACATAAACTTTTCATTAAATATATTAGTATGGACATTGCCTCAGAATCTAGAGAGAATCTGCTCATAGCTATATGGAATGGCCAATTTCATGTTGAAAATTTGATGTGCTGCCTGTAAAATCTTTTTGTATCGCCAGCGGTAATGATGGTAACTTCAGACTATTTCTGTTTTCTGAAGTATAGAAGATGTCACTCAGCATTCTCTGTTTTATTGGAAACAGAGTTATTTTATTTATAGGGTCAGGAATATTTAGCCTAATAAAGGGATTTTTTTTAAAGGTGAGTTGTTTAATTTCTGCACTTCTAGTGGCACCACTTTTTTTCTTTGCAACTGATTTGTAAAAATTGTTTCCAAACAGGTTACCTCGCTATTCAGACAAACAACTAGCCACACCCCATTCTTTTTATTTTTTGTGGCTCTCTCTTGGGTTCTATTTTTTCAACAAAGAAACAGATCCATTAATTAATTATTATGTGGATATAGGGGTCATAAATAATAAATCAAGGTGTTTTTTTAAGGTACAGTGTGCAATTTACACACCTTCAGTGGTACCAAATGGAATTACAAAAATAAAAATGGTTTCTAAACAAGTTGCCCATTTGTTCGGACAAATAGGCAGCCCCACCATAAACTCATGCAATTGTTTGAGCAAATGTTGGCATGTAGGATGATTTCAATGTTGGGATCAGTAATTTGGAATAATATTTTTATTATAATTTATTTTAAAGCAGTGAAACAAATTTGTTTTGAAATGTTAATATTTAAGATATTTTGTCCACGAAATTAAAGCTAAGGTGCATACACACTGCCAGCGACATCGCGTGCGACAGCGACTCAATGCCATTCATTTTCAATGTGAGCATAGCGACATCCGGCGACACGAGCTGTCGCGACCGTTGGCGCTAGATGTGGGCGTGTCCAGCGACGCGACAAAGTTGAGAAAAGTTCAACTTTGGAGCGACTAACGGAAGCGACAGCCAATAGGAGAGAAGACGGGAGAGCTCACGTGATCCTTCTCTCTCCTCAGATCCTGCAGTAACGGAAAGATGGATGAAATGCTAATTCTTGCTGTTAGAAATTTTCCAGTGCTTTATGATATGTCTCTTCCCACGTACAAGGACATTTTTAAGAAAAATACTGCGTGGAAAGGTGTATCTGAGATCGCGGGGATTTTATGGACCCAGACATACCGGCATTTGCATTTTCGCCGCAGATAAACAGCCGCTATGGCAAACAGCACGCCTTGTTTCTCATTCATCTTTGATATAAAGCATTTTATGTACTGATTCCATTTATATTTAGTCTTTTCCCTCCAAAGTGTTTGTTTTTAGTGGCAAGAAAAGAGATTCGACTGTCAACAGCAATGGAATTGACATCCGTGAATGTCATTTATAAACGTTACTAGGCAACCAGTAGTGGGAACACCCACTAGCGACTTCACTGCCAGCCACTGGCGACCTGCAGCGACAAAGTCACTGGCAGTGTGTACGCACCTCTAGGGTGTGTAATCCAGACGGGCTAGCAGTTAGCAAGTTAGCTTTGAAAGCATAGAGCCCGCCCTCACTTCAGAGGTGTCTCCAAAGCCACGCCTCCTCTAGTCTTACAGCTCTAGTCTTACAGCTTTTATAGCTTCCTGTGTTTTTATCACATTTTATTTTATTTAGTTTTATTCTATTTCCATTTTCTTATTCTATGTTTTATTTCTTTTCTTGATTTATTTGTTATTAAATGTATATTTTGCTATCTTTTACTAATCATAATGCCAGTTCTGGTGCATCTGAATAACAATAATGTAACAATTTGTGGATGATGGATAATGCAAGTTCTTGTGCTGCTGTTTGGACATTGATGTAGGGTATTTTCTCACAAAAGGACTGATGAGTTTATCCAAGTTGTATCCACAGTAAAGCACAATGAATTGATTCTATGTATGAATTGTGCTATATAAATAACATTTCTTGCTTGCTCTGTCACACATGAACACACACAGAGCAGAGTCTAAGCGCCAGGAGGAGAGATGTGTTGGTGGAATCAATCGCAATGGTTTCAGATTAACTCATGTCTCATTCACAGGTTAGATATTATAATAATAATGAACTTAATTCTTGCGCTCGCTCTGCACAGCGTCAAGGAACCCACGCTGATGATGTGTGATTGTCTGCGCGAACAAGTTGTGCGGTGGTATGCAAATGTAGATTGATAGACAGGAAGGACATCCTATCATTACATTCGGACTGAATGCAACAATTGGTCAATAATATATATATATATGTGTATATATATATATATATATTTTATTTTTACATTTTGACCACTGAAATTATTGATTGGTTTCAAGATGTGAAGAGACTTTCAACCAGTATAACAAAACACATTTCTGTAAAAGATTGCACACCCTAGCTTTAAAGTTTGCAAAGGTTAGGTGGTCTAACCATCACCATATGGGTAGCCATTTTTATGAAAAAGCACTGTAGTGAAATTTAAGGAATGCATAGGAACGAGGAAGCGGGACCGGATTGACAAACACAAACATTAATTATACAACTTAGAGACAAACCATATGCACTGCTTCCCCGCAGTCACGTTTGCAGACACACCATGTCCATTCATCTCTCTCTCCCCGTCAGCCACTGTGTCCTCTGCTTAAATACTCCTGCCGCCCCTCATTGGAATGCGAGACCGGTGTGGCACACAGGTGGAACTCATTCACCACTTATCTTCCCGGCCTCGCTCTGCCCAGACACCTCTCTGCCCACCCTTCTCACCATGTACCCCCATCGCCAAACACAGGCCGGGGAATTCTCCAGGCTGTGACCTCTCTCTGTGAGAGAGAGAGAGAGAGAGAGAGAGAGATGGGCTCGCCCACTGGTCCTCATCCTTCCTCTGCCCCCTGGTGAACGACAGATGCTTCTTCATCCCCTGGCGGATGGCAGGAGTTCCATAGGGCCCTTTGGTTTCTTACTTCAGATGGAAACAGTGTTTTATAACAGTGCCAGGTTTAGAGAGCAACTTAATGCTTTAAAGAACTGCCATCCCAGCTGGGCGGTTTTATAATTGAGAAATGGAGGGGTTTGCGAAGGGGGAGGGGTTTGTTAAGCTCCACCCACAACCTTCTGGATCTTAGTTTATTACTGTGTCACACATGCACGCTCACTGACCTCTGGCTCTTTAAAGTCAAATCACTTTCGTCTCATTGTCAGAGTGAGAGAGAGCAATAGAGAAGCTTACTGCTAATCTTTAAATTAAATGCTTTTTGCTCAGGAGAAAAGCCCTGTTGAATAACTATTATTGTATCCATTAGTTTTGCTTTAGTTTCCTGAAATATAAATTGGTGTCTGTTTAGAGAACAGTCAGCCCCAGAACACCCAAATTAAATTAGTTTGAAATCAGGATTTCGCCTGTGCAGTATCAAAGTAATACCTTCTATTTCTCTCTCGTTGTGCTAGTGATACAATCCAGCAGATGTTTAACAGTGCAGCATCATATTATGTTTTAAAAAGACATTACATACCGTTCTAGACATCTCCATAAAACTACATGAAACAGCATTTATGTATGATACATGAACGCTGGATTCATGTTTTTCTGATGACTCTGAGGATTTTCACGAAATGAATTGGCAGTAACGAGCCGACAGAGCTCGTTAGTGTTGCAGTGAGATGATGCTGTAGTTCTGCTGTGTAAATGTTAATTACAATGGAAGACTCCGACATAACAACCTTGAAATATCAGGTAGTAATGTCGGTAAATATGAGGATCTGCAAGACTACATGTTAAACATTAACAATATGACATTAAACATGTTGTCAATGCCTTTATGACTCCATATATGAGTAGAATTCACAACCGATCAGGAAAAGAAGCTGTATGAACCACTTGATTAAGATTTAAAGTAAAATATATGCAGTAGATAATGTGTAATTTGTAATGTTTACCTTTTGCATTCATGGTGCTACTGCACTAACACGCTATATGTGGCCATAATATACTGTATGCCGTTTACACCATTTACTCCTGCTGCAAAGATGGGTGTATTAAAGAGTGTTAATGTGTAGAAAAGAATGATGATAGGCATACCTTGCTATGGGCAGAAGCAGCATTTCAAACAATAGCGTGAATGGGCACTTAAGAGTATTTGAGTAGATGTGAGTCCTTTTGTAGACTAATTAAACAAAAATAATCATATATGGCATTTTCTTGGAAATTGTCTCTACACGAATGACCGCACAGATGTTGGTAAATTTGTACCAACTCGCTAATAATTCTACACGCTTGTGTCTTCATTTTGACCGAATGGGAATTAGTTGTCAGCTTCAAAGTAGGTGGAGCTCCAGGTCACACCTACCGATGACGTGGACCAATGGCAGTAAGGTGTTTAGAAGCCGATAAGAAGTTTTCCTGAAAGTTTGACCTGGCGAGTTGTTACTAACCACAGAAACTAACTCAAAACACCTTCTTTTTGGCCAGATTTTGGTCTAAATGTCATCACACCCATTTTATTCTTCATTTTCGTAGGAAGTGGGCAGGGGCCTGAAAAGCAGCTTCTATTTATTGGAAAGGGGAAAGACTGAAACCTCCAAAACACCGGCAGCGTTTGCATATGGAAGTGTATGGCAGTTGCCATTCCCTAGCTTGCAGACAAAATCGGGAAAATATATGCCTAATTAAAATGCAGTTTGCTCGTCACTTCAGTCTATATCTGTGTCGTTTCCCCAAAGCATTATAAGCCCAATTATGTCATAGAAACGACCGTACGAATCATCTTATAATAATGGGCTGTTCCCCAAAGGCATCGTGATTTAAGTGCTTGAAAATGGTCTTAGATTTAGTGTTCTGGAGTAAGAACATATCTGTGCAGGGAATGTAGGGAACCCTTTTAAGAGTTAACATCAATCAGTATTTGATTGGGAGGGGGGGTTCCATGGGTTTTTTGGCATACCCTAGGTTTTTGTGAAACGCCGCCGCTGCTCCAAAACGGTTGGTCAAGATTGCAGTCAAAGAACATATTTCAAACAGCAGTCAACAATCTGACAACATTGGTTTCATCAATTGTGCTTCTTTAACTCAGATCATGATTTAAAACGCTGTTTTTGAAGTTGGTCATGTAGATCTGAATCAGAGAGTGTGAGAGTGTGTATTCTCGAATGGCTTAAGTGTGCTAATGTGTTTCTGAGTGTGTGTACCTCTCCTTGTGTGAGTCATAGATCAGGATGCACAGATTGTACCTGAGAGCACTGTGTGTGTGTGTGTGTGTGTGTGTGTGTGTGTGTGTGTGTGTGTGTGTGTGTGTGTGTGTGTGTGTGTGCGTGTTTTTGTGATTTACGAGGACAATTTTGTAACTTACAAACTGGTAATTACAAGGTTATTATGCTATAAATGTGATTTATGAGGACATTTCTAGTGTCCCCATAATTCAAATCGCTTAAAAATCATACTAAACAATGTTTTATTGAAAATGTAAAAATGCAGAAGGTTTTCTGTGAGGGTTAGGTTTAGGGGTTGTGTTAGGTTTAGAGGATAGAATCTATGGTTTGTACAGTATAAAAGTCATCATGTCTATGGAAAGTCCTCATAATGATAGGTAGACCAACGTGTGTGTGTGTGTGTGTGTGTGTGTGTGTGTGTGTGTGTGTGTGTGTGTGTGTGTGTGTGTGTGTGTGTGTGTGTGTGATCAGTATTCCTCTCAGGCCAGTAGATCGATGGCAGCTCAGCAGCTGGTTTTGCTTGCTGAATGAGATGACAACACCCATCAGGTTTGTGTGAATGTATGTGTATCCTAAGTGTGTATACTTACATACAGTATATGTGTTTGTATCTTCCGTTGATTGGTGTTGGTGAGCTATAGTTCCCAGTGGTTATAAATTCTACTGGACGGTCATGCGATACAGTGATGCTCCGTGTCAGTACTGCTTAGAGCTCAGATTAGGGTGAGCGTGTGTGCGTCTTAAAGAGGCTGAGGTAAGCATTCCCTGCCTAACGCTTTCTTTAATTGGATTTGTTTATTCATCAACAGAAGTCTTGCTGGATTTACTGTGTGCATAAATATGCCAAGAGCACCGGCAGTTACTCCAGATCATCTACATGAGAGGAACCACAACAGCTCAGAGCCTCATGTGATAGCCCAATACATGCCAGGAAACCTCAAATGAGTGCATGGCATAGCATTTTCTATATTTTCTTTCCCATGTAGTCCACTTATAGTTGATCTGGCTCTCTTTGCTGTTGTACTGATAATAAATCTATATATAATTCTATTCAGTTTAGAAGGCTATCCTTCATGGGCAAAGTTGCTGCACAGTGTCAGAATGTTGTTTGCCCACCCGGTGTTTATTTTCAGGGACATAAAAAATGTCAAGGTATTAAAATACTTTCCTTGCACCTTGTATAAATGTGAGTGTACACAATGTTTTTTATTTTCTTTATGGTTACTCTATTTGACCTGAACAAAACGTGCCTTTTTATAAAACCGTTCGAAACATCTGATATTTGTTTCAATATGTTTCAATATGTATGTTCAAACTTCATACACGTTTTTCTTGGTTTTTTTTGTGTTTTTTAGGAAAAAGATTATTCAAAATGTTTTCAAACATTTCAGCTTTAAACGAGACTTCTATTTATTCATTTTTTACTCATTCCGGATGGTTGCACCAGTTCGACATTTTTGTCCGAAAGTCACAGAAAAAAAGTCAAAATGACTTTAAATACAGAAATTGAAAACACGTTATCACAGTCAAGGTGAATTCAAGTACATAATTGTTTTCTGTGAATTGCATTTTAATGTGTTTTTGAGTAACTCAATAGATCCAGACAAAAATATGAGCGCCATCTCATCGACTCATGTATTATGCGTCATCCGTTCATATCATATACTTCAATTTAATGAAATAAGTCATATAAATTCTCAATCTGAATTATTAGACACATTAAATTGGCATCAACTAAACAATAAAAACAATATTTTTTGTGATAATGTTTAAAATTATGCCTAGAACATAATATTAATATTAGATATGCACACTTCATAATGAATAGGCATTTATATGCAAATACAGGTGGCAATATGTTAAAGGAATGTTCCGGTTCAATACAAGTTAAGCTCAATTGACAGCATTTGTGGCATAATATTGATTAACACAAACATTTATTTTGACTCTTCCCTCCTTTTCTTTATAAAACAAAAGCAAAAATCGAGGTTCCAGTGAGGCATTTACAATGGAAGTTACTGCGTCCAATTTTGAAACGTTAAAATACAAAAAAAAAATCTAAAGTATAGCCACAAGATTTAAACAATATTCATGTTAGCATGATTTTAGTGTGATTAAATCACTTTAAAAACGTTTCTGTGGAAAGTTATAGCCAATTTTATAACTTCTTTACCATGATGATGTAATGTCAACAAATCCCCCCCAAAAAATGAAAATGACAGTTTTTACAAAAAAGGAGGGACGAGATGAGATTCATTTTTGTGGTAATCAACATGATGCCACAAATGCTGTCAGCTGAGCTTAACTTGTATTGAACCCGGAACATTCCTATAACATGCACATGTTTGTGATGTCATAAACATGATGAGTTCAAAATAAGGCATTTTTCTGATTAGCTTTCATAAATAATCTATGTTAACTGGGTAAGGAGTGTTGCATTGTGAACGTTAGATGTCTACATAGTACATACTACATGCAGACGATGTATTGTTGGCCTAAACAGCAATGGAGTGTGTAAGAGTGTGTTTTGTGGTTCTGCGTGTGATCTGTATGATTGATTTGTGTCCATGATCCTTCTCTCTAAATCTTTCAGATCAATTCTTTGTGACTAAAATAGAAGCAAGCAGAGGTCTGTGTTATTCAGAGAAGAAAAGATGGAGCGACAGAGCTTTGTAGAGGCAGTGGAGTTACACAGGTCATGTGATTTCATTCGAGGGTTTGTTTTTCACGAGAGGATGAGTGTGTGGTGTTCAGCAGATGCCTGGGGAAAGCACAATTCATGATCCTGACCGAGAGAGACACAAAACTGTTGGTGAGAACAGAGCTAAGTGTGTGTGTGTGTGATATCCCTGGAAGCGAGAGTTAAAGGAGGTAGAAGAATGAAGGGGCGGTGTCATTGAGACTTGTTTTTTAAAGTTGAACTGTTTTTAACTTGACATGCTGTCTTAAAAATGCTTAAAGATTTTGTAAACAGCACAGGACATGCTGCAGCAGCCAAAGATGTTTGTCTGCATGTGTATGGATGTAGAGGCGATGCATTTAAAAACAACCTTTCCGAGAGGGAGCTGCCAAAACACTATTGAACCTCACTATCTACTAGTCAATTGTTGGACGATTGAACGGGCGCTGTGACTCATTCCTATTAGGTTCCATTTCCAGTTTGAGAAAAAGGGAGAGACGAGAAGGATACTGGCTTGGCTAACATGTCGACTTACAGGCAGGAAGTTAGACGGAGCCACACACTTCTGTGCTTGTTGATGGATGACAGAGTGATATCAAGAGTCTTTCCGTATTAGAGTGGGATGCACAGATCAATTTCCATTACACAAACTCCATGATGAATCCGCTGAAATAGGAGAGGAAGGATTCGGCGCTCTGAAGAGCAGGATTAGGTGCAGCTATCAGGGAAAAGTCGTGGTTGCTCCCAGTAAATAAGAAACCAGGTCATTCCAGCTTAAGGTGGTAAAGCCGGTTATTGGTTGCTGGGTGAATCTCACAGAACATGCAAGAACATGTACAAGTTCTATTTCTCCCCAAATTGAAAGAAAGAAATATTCAATTCTATTTTGCTTAACGAAAATGAACCTTTAAGACGTTTTGCATTGTGACATTATTTTTATGACAATTAATGATGTATTCCCTCCCAAAATGATTTTAATTAAATACATACAAATTGTGCCGTTGTGATTTAATGTGCTGAGGAACGTCATTTTTCTCACCGTGTCCGATATTCAAATCTGTGCGACACTTTGCAAAAGGCGTGGGCATTGTCGATATGTCTTCCAGATATCAAATAAAATTCTCCCGTCGGAAATTCTTCCTTTATTAAATTTACATGTATATTATGTTTTTTTCCCCATTTACCAGTGATGCTTGATTCAACTTCCCGCATCTACTACCTGCGCAGATATCAACAGCGCAACTGGGTTGTAGGTTGACAGGTTGAGGTCACAAATGTCTTGAAATTTGTATGATGTGTCAATTGTGTGAGTAGGATGCGTTTCATACAAGATCTGGCAACTTGACAACCTTGGAATAATATATTGATGTGATTATTCATATAACGAAGTTTGGGCCATACACATTACGGGAGTTTCCCGGGAGAAATAACAAAACGGGAGGAGGGCGTGTAATACGGGAGACTCCCTGGAAAAACGGGAGTGTTGACAGGTATGCCAGTCCAACTTCCTCACTTCTTCACTTTCCTCCAAGTGATGTCTTTTTTCGTCCGGTCTCTGTAGATGTATGACGTTGTGCCATAGAATTCCGGGTGCACACACACCGCTACAACAATTTCTCCATTCATTTTTCCAGATTTCTTCTGCTGCTACGTCAGTGGCATCCGGACAATCTCAATGCTGATAGGCTTTCGCGTCAACGTGTCATGTGGATTTTTCACGAATGAAGTGATTTTGCGTTTTTATATTTACTGGACTTTGTATGATGTTAATTGATAAATGCATTATTTTTGAAGACAATTTTTATGCAACATTTTTCACAAGTGCCTAAAACTTTGGCATAGTACTGTATAAATACTTTACAATTGTAAAACTATGAACCACTAAAAGTTTTTGCATTGTGACATTATTTTCATGATAATCAAAATTATTTTCCCTACCATTTACACACATTTCCCCCACCAAAAATCTAATTATCAATATTTTAATATGAAAAAATTATATAATATTTAAATTGTAAGGTATATAAATATACTTTACCATTTTAATAATATGAACCACTAAGAATTTTTGCATTGTGACATTATTTTCATGACAGCTAAGATAATTACCCCACCAATTACACACATTTTTCTCACCACATATCTCATTCTCGTGAAAACTCATGTAAAAAATAATTATTTAAATTGCAAAGTATTAATATGCTGTGGTAGTATTTGTTGTACTGCCTTTCATTTAGGCTGATATGAAGAATGAAAATATTAATTTGAATCTATTTTTCTTAATGTAGTGCAATACAAATGCATTATAACAGTAATGAGAGTAATAAGAATCACAATTAGGTATAATGAGAATTACAATAAAAAAGCTTAAAGGTCTGGACGTGTTACAGTAACAAGAATGGTCTACCAGGTCAAAACCAGATCTACCAGCATAAACCAGCAAATTGACCATATGAAATTAGCTTGGACCAGCTGGATAACAAGTTAAACCAACTTATTAAACTAGTTTTATTTTTTTCTTGTCCAAAAGTTTTCTTTCAGTCTTTACCAGCTTGACCAAGATGGTCTACTTGCTGGTAGTTCAACAGATTGACCAGCTAATGACCATAACTGACCAGCTAGAAATCATGTGAAGCCTTAAACTGGTTTTAGTTGGATTTTCCAGCAGAGTTGTCTGGTATTTCAATCGATGCTGATCAATACTGAAGACATTAATGTGTTCTGACTTACAGTACAAACACTTCAACGAAAAGAGGAGCTTTTCTCAAGATGATGCATATGTCCATCCCTGTAGTTAGTGATGCAGGTCCGGCTGTATTTAATCTGATTCAGAGCAGAGAGGGACTCTTTAGAATGACACCGTAATGGCTTCTCTCTGACAAGACTGTCTACATTTTTGTAGATGTAGACAGTATGACTTTTTTGTGGTGGGATAGCATATGAATATTAGCCCTAACAACTCCAGTCGACAGTATATAAATGTGCTTCCATTTTCATAACTTCAACCTCATGCCTTCCCATCCAAACTCAATGTCGTCAAACAAATTCTGTCATTTTTTTCATTTTCTTACCCTCATGTCATTTCACTTTCACATACAAAGTAGATTTATTGGTGATTTTCAAGCTCAAGAATGTAAACTAGAATTTAATAGTGGTGGTGGTGGTGGTGGTGGTGGTAGTGGGCTAAAGCACATAACTGTTAATCAGAAGGTCTCTGGTTCGATCCCCACTGCCACCACCATTGTGTCCTTGAGCAAGGCACTTAACTCCAGGTTGCTCCGGGGGGATTGTCCCTGTAATAAGTGTACTGTAAGTTGCTTTGGACAAAAGCGTCTGCCAAATGCATAAATATAAATATAAATATAATATAAATTATGACATATGTATTTATGGGTGAACTATCCCTTTAAATTGACGCATGAATTGAAAATAAACTTTGATAAACAAAAACAATACAAACGTCAAACAGAGAAGAAACGCTACTAGCTTTAGTTAAAACCTTGTGAAATTGTTTCTAAATGCAGGTGAAAATATGTTTTTACATTCATAAATAGAGCGCTTTACTGAGCCAATAGCTACAGAATTTACAAATTACAACTAATCAACTTGATACAGGGATGAAATTGCATTTTGAAGCGGTAATCAGTGTCTGTGTGCCGGAGAAGGAGGCATGAAGGTGGGATGCAGAAATACATGCTGGGCAATTGATTATCTGCCTTGCATCTGTCAGACTCAAACAGAGACATTTAGACTGTGGATGAGTGCTATCATTCTGATGCATCATGGGAGATTCATATGCTCTTTGAGGCCAGCAGGGTTTCTCTCTTTTAGGCTGAACTGTACGGACACCCCTTTCCAGACCCCAATTGACCCCATATCACGGCAGTTACCTGGTGAAATAAACACTAGAGGCTCTAAAATAATAATGATTTTTATTTCCTTTCATACAAATCAGATTTTCAGTTTGTATGACACAGCACCCTGGAATACTCGAGTTGAATTGGTCAATGACGCCATCTAGTGGTCTGATATCTCTGAATAACAACCGCACATCCGGAGATTAAGATGTATCTGGCCACTCCTCTGGATATTGCGAGTCATCTTTCCTACTTCTCGGATCACTGTGTAATTTCTACAAGAAAGAAAAAATAATAATTTCAGCTCAAATCAATGTTTCACGGTCATTTATTTATTAATAATTGAATAGCTTTTTATGATACTATCATTTAAGTTTAGGTTTAAGGTTTAGGGTAGCGAGGTAGGTTTTGTGGTTTAAAAATTAGATCTGAAATTCACGATCACGCAGATTCCCATTGAGTTGACTGTATTTTGGAAGTTAAACGTGAAGGTAAATGTGATCGTGCCTTTAGCGCCACTCAGTGGACATTTCACCTCAGAACTGCCATGATGCGTGTAATGAACCATTTGATATCATTTTGCAAAAATGTTGCCACAGTTTAATATTTTCATGATGATCTGGGTTGCGTTTCCCTTACAACCACATAACTCACTGATTAAATACTATAGTCTGATACATTGTTGCAGAAATTAACTAGCTAGTCGAAAACCATAGTAACTATGCATACATCAATCTTTCGAACCACATTGGTTCAACAACACTGTCGTAAATGACGTTACGCAGGGGGTAGAGTAATAACTTCTGTGAATATTAAATTATACAAGCTAATTTATACACACAGTACACCAGAAAGCCTTTTAATGCGAGAAAGCTGCATGCACTGTGTAATGTGACAGACACATATGTGTATACTTTTGTGAACTCTTAAAAAAACATATAAATGCCATTTTTGCATTAACATAAACACATAAAAGCTGTGTTTTCCAACAGAAACCAAGAATGATTAAGCACTTTCTCTTAACAGCCATTAACAGCTGCATTTGCGTTTACGTGATGATTCAGAACGCCACTTTCTGGAAAACCCCGGATTAAGCCGTTTTCTTAAATGCATGTAAACAAGGGGGCTTGCGTAGCTCAGCAAGTAAAGACGCTGACTACCACACCTGGAGTCGCAAGTTCGAATCCAGGGCGTGCTGAGTGACTCCAGTCAGGATTCCTAAGCATCCAATTGGCCCAGTTGATAGGGAGGGTAGAGTCACATTGGGTTAACCTCTTTGTGGTCGCTATAATGTGGTTCTCGCTCTCGGTGGGGCACGTGGTGAGTTGTGCGTGGATGCCGTGGAGAATAGCGTGAAGCCTCCACCTGCACTAGGTCTCTGCATTAAAGCGCTCAACAAGCCACGTGATCGGATTGACGGTTTCAGACGTGGAGGCCACTGCCACCCAGATAGAGGCAAGTCACTACACCACCACGAGGACCTAGAGTGCATTGGAAATTGGGCATTCCAGATTGGGGTGAAAAGGGGAGAAAAATGTTTTATCTATGTAAATTTGGTCAAACTGTTCATAGAATGAAAGATATAGAAGCCTCACTGGATTTCTTTGCCCAATCTTGTCGCTTCAACTTGTGAATCTTATTCAGTGGTGGTCATGTTTCAGCCTTCTTGACCTTGGCCATGTCTCTGAGCACTTGACACCTTGTACTTCTGGATGCTCCAGGTAGGTTGCAGTTCTAGAATATGGTGGCACTGGAGGATAAAGTGTTCCTGGTAGCTTCACATTTAATTCTTCTCAAGTGTTTTGCTGTTAATTTGCGCTTTTTCTTCTCCATGTGTTTTTTGCCATGTTGACTATTCGCAACAAAACGTTTGATGGCCCATTTTACCTGAGGTAATGAAGCTGCCTAATAATTATGCACACCTTGATATAAGGTGTTAGTCACTTTCACCACACCCTTCCTCATTACAAATACATACCACCTTAAAATGATTGAATCCAATAAGCATTCAAGTTTATATGGTTTGGAGTTGGAAAATGTGCATGGAAATACCGATAAGATCAGAATACTCACTTGCCTAATAATTGTGCACGCAATGTATAAGGAGAGTGATGAATGCGGTTGTATAATATGTACAAAGAAACCATCCCACACTCAACAGTATGTGTGTAAAGGCTACGTGTTGATGTGTGTTGATGTTTCTCATTGCAGTGAGTCATGACTCATTCACAGTTCCTCAAAGTGCCTCTCTTTTCATTTATTCAGAGACGGAAATGAGGGAGAGAGAGGAGAAATGTATTTAGCTAAAAAGAAAAGAGAGCATGTGTTTTCACAGACAGGGGTTAGTTTAATGTGGGACAGGGAGAGAACGAGGCAATGGCTGGTCTAAAAGAAGAAACATCTGTCTGTGCATACTTGTTACGTAACTTCAGTCCATAACCGGCAACAGGAGATTAATTATTCCCGGTCTCTGCTGTAAAGTTGTTGTCAGGTTAGCATTAGCACAGGACGACACATCATAGGTGCGCTACAAACGTGTATAGGCTATTCCAAACTTTAGAAATGATGCTGTCTTAAATGGTAACTACATACCTTGTTTTGGTCCAAATCTAAGGCAGCATGATGTTTAACTTTTGTAATATATTTATTATTTAAAATAAACTTTCTATAATCACAAGGACAATGGCAGATCAGTTTCACCCTGTTCCTCATACAATGCCATGACATCTAAACACATTCACTGTAACGCATGACTTAGTTTTGAGGCCATACATTTTATAGTTTACATTGCATTGCCAAATACAAGCTTATTCTGGTGTGATCAAATTGCACGTTAACCAAAAGTGCCGTGGAAGCACACAAAATGACATGGTAGGGAGGTTTATGGTAGGGAGGTCGGTTTTGTCGATTTAAAACTCAACTTGAGCATAAACCTTAACCACATCTGTATTGGAGAATATTTAACTACTAATTGTGCCACATAGTGTACATTTCACCTCAGAACTGCTGCAATATCTGTAAGGAAGAACGTAATTTTATTATGCAAAGATGTTGCCACAGATCATGAGATCAGGCTGGAGGTTCCATCATGCTTAGGTCGCTGCCTGTTTAGACAGTAGGTAGTGAGATCGCGCACTGGGGTGTAAAAGAGTTTATATGTGTGTGCTGCGGTAAAACATCTCTCTTTTCACACATATCTAGAGAGAGAACACATCTCACCCTTTAAATTCCTCAGCACTCAGATACCGTGTGTTGTGAGCATCTGTGGACCTTGTTAGTCCTGATTCTAGCTGCTGTACTTCTGTTGATGCTCCTGTTTCTTCAGCTTGAGGGTCAATGTGTCTCCCTCTCTTCGGAGATGCTGAAAGAGAGAAAAATTAAGAGAAAGGGGAGGAGAGTTGCCATCTGAGATATGGGAGCTCTGAGGAGCTGTTAGGAGTGTTGACTGGAGCAGGATTTTCTGGGTGGAGATGTTTTCAGAAGGTCAGCAGCGGATCTAAAGCTCTGAATAAAACCTACCGTTCTCTCTCAGTAGAGGTACTTTACAGACAGGCGAGGAGAGGACCTCTACTGAGGGAATACTAAGTCACGAATAAATGAGCAGGTTCAGCTGTAGATCGTGAAAGAAAGAGGGGGAATATTTCAATGGTGAACAAAATTGGGTCCTTTGCTCAAATCATTTAAGTGAATGATACAAACCCGTTCCATGCACTTGTATTTTCTGTTGAAATGAAGTCTTGTCCAAGAGAAGTGATTGTTTTTGTGGCTACCTTTTTAAAGACCACAGCAAGATAACATAGTGCGGGCTATAAATGCCTAGAGGAACATTTTTGCTAACTGACTTTTTCTTCGCAGTTGCCTTGTTAAATCAACACTAGAGGTGTAAAACAACTGCATTTAATTTACTTTCACACAAAAAACTTTTATTCACACAGTACTATGTTATGATATTGTTTAGGGTTAAATCCTCCCTGTTGCAGGGGCGAACGGCCCCTATTAAACACAATGCTTTCTTAAGTGGGGGAACAGGTTTGTCATGAATAATGTTCAAAGTGAGCTCACATTGACTCATCCAATAATAATAGAGATTAGTTTGTTTATAGAATACATGAGACGTAATACAATTCCAAATGTGTTTGAAATGAACAGGAAATGGTTGACTTATTCTGAAGTAGTTATTTTGAGTAAGCATCATCTTAATTTGTTACTCAAAAAAGCATCTTGCTGTCTCAAAATTATTTGCATAAGTTGAAAATTGTGCTCTATAACTATTGCTGCGGTATCTACACAATATCACTTTAAACCCCCAAGGGGTCTTTTACCCCAAGTGAGAGAGCCTTTTACCCAAGTGTGGGGTAAAAGGCTGCCTCGCCACCTTTTCTTGTTTTTTTTTTCCAACTGAATTTTAATCGAAACAACCTTCCGTTATTATTTATTTTCACACATTATGTTGCTCCATCAATTTTAAATAAAAATGACTGGCCTTGATACATTTTGTGACCAGAAAAAAGCTACATTTCCTTAAGGGGTGCCTTAAGCGTTGTTGTACCCTACAGCTAGAGTTTTGCTTACCGCCCCCTGCTGAAAACAGGAGGTATTTCAATCTTAAATTGCTCCAATGGAAGGAATATTCCATAATTGATCTGGGGACATGATTCACTGAGAAACAGACAATAGAAAATAGACACAAATTAGATAATTGTTGATATACTGTATAGTCAGAATATAGAGCTATAAAATTAAAATGGATATATTTGATGAACATGGAGAAATGTAATTCAGAGTAAATTCTAGGGACTGTTGTGTGTAAAATCCCAGGAGAATCCCAGCAGTTACAGAAATACTCAAACCAGCCCATTCATCACCAACAATCATCCATGTGATTATCTAATCAGCCAATCGTGTGGCAGCAGTGCGGGAGCTTCAGTTAATGTCATCAACCATCAGAACGGGGAAAAAATGTGATCTCGAAAAAATGATTTCGACCATGGCATGATTGATGCCAGATGGGCTGGTATGAGTATTTCTGTAACTGTTGATCTCCTGGGATTTTCACACACAACAGTCTCTAGAATTGACTCAGAATGGTGCCAAAAACAAAAAACATCCAGTGAGCGGCAGTTCTGTGGATTGAAATGCCTTGTTGATGAGAGAGGTCAACAGAGGATGGCCAGACTGGTTCGAACTCTTCCAATGAAAGTCTACGGTAACTCAGATAACCGCTCTGTGCAATCGTAGTGAGAAGAATATAATCTCTGAATGCTATTCTGTGATGTGGGTTGGCGCTGTTTTGGCAGCAGGAGGGGGACCTGCACAATATTAGCCAGGTGGTTTTAATGTTGTGGTTGATCAGTTTATGTATATTATTGTGCTTTTTAGAGAATTAAGTAGTTAGCTTACAGTGTCTTAGGTTTTGTATTATAAAGAAAATGTCCTTTAAATTTAGTAAATGTTTCATCATGTCATAGTCATTCATTTCAGTCAGTTTTTTCAGACGTTTTATGACTAAAATATCATATAATTTTATTCTATAAATATAACATTCTTGTTGACAGTATGTGCAAAAAAAAAAAGAGAAACAATTGAGATATTAAAGAGATATCATTTATAATTTTGGTATATCATTAGCTGGAAGAACTAATTGGGTCTCACAGGAATCTCACTGGAATTTATGTCCGTATAAATAAACAACTGATAACCGCACGTAATTACTGTGATGTTAATTTCAAGTCGTTTTGGGCACACTGATCACCGAATAAATCTGCACAACATGTTTTGGTGAACAGATTTAAGAGAATCAATTCACTTGAAAGTCTCAAAGTTGCCACTACTACACAGTAGCTTGCAAAGTTTCTTTTCGGTAATTAATCAGCTTGATTTACGGATGAGCCGGAGTTGAGTTATTCCTGTACAAGTGTGTGTTTAACTATGTTTATCCTGTGAGGTGTCCGTGTACCGGAGTGACCTACAAGAAGCCGAGGCAAAAGAAGTGTGTGTGCGCACTCCGCATGTGTGTATACACCGGATTAGTGTACGGGCCGATTGTGAACTAGATTAAACTCTTAGCATGCTGTTCCAATAGCCATGACAGATGTGTGTGGGATTCAACTGCTCAGGTGTTTAGCTGCAGTCTTTAAGTGGGATTTTTGCAGCTGGAAAACATCATCCTTAGTGCAGTAATTCACAATCAGACTGTGATAGGTTCAGATGTACTGTAAATATATAATGGTTAATGATGCAACTGGTTGAAATGTGATCATGGAGAAGATGCTACGTCATTGTGTTGCTTACATATTGGCTCACAATGTTGATTACAGACTCGCAGTGTTACTTTACAAAAGATTATTCCATGTCAAATCTACAAAATGTCAGAAACTTTCTCAGCCAATTTTTTGACAATTCACATATGAATGTGATAAAAAAACAACATGATCACACGTGAAGTCGGCATGATGTTTCCGATAATTTTGGCTAACATTACTTTTTTACCCCACTAATGGTTAAGATAAGATTTGGGTTAGGGTTTAGGGATAGAATCTATAAATATATGATTTTCACTTCATTGTATAACGTCCTGAAAAGCTGAAAACAACTTGCTTCACTACTAGCTTTTGGAGACTTCTCCTGGACATAAATGGAGCTCATACGTGCCCATATGCCCTACAACACTTACCGCTTTGGCCACTGGGGGCAGTGTTTTGAAATTTCAGTAAACGTATACCGATTTTGATGAAAGCAAATTCTGTCTACTCTTTCCGATTACACTGTGAGACATGCAATTAAGCATGTTACCTCATCACATTTGAGGTGTAAATGTTAATCCGTCCCGATTAGGACAGCAAAATGCCACCCTTCACCTGTCATTCAACCGCTGTGCTAAAGCAAGAGTTCAAACTTTGCCGGTTACGAGCGGTTTAAAAGGAAATAACGGTCCAATCGAAAAAATTTAAAAAGTAGATATGTGCATAAGCGTGATCGCTTCGCACCCATATCACGCCAGCAGTGCCCCTGCTCACCAAACCCGTTTTACCTGGTATTAAGATGCGTTTTTGGTGATTGGATCACATGTGATCTGCGCTAAATGCAGGTCTAAATGGGGTCTAAAAAGTTTTCACATGTGAAGTCGGCATCTGCAGCACAGGTTAATACAGGTAATTTACTAAAATTCTGCTCTAAATGTTGCATTTGTCCTTAGATTAAATTTCAGCTGCATCAGGGAGAAATAGCGCACCATTTTTTGCGGTTTATTATCACGCAGTAACACACAGACATAGTGATTGATATATGTCATCATGAAACAGAGACCCTCCCCTCCAATCTGATGGCAAGTGGTTACAGGAGACACATTTAAACGACCAGGTGTAAACAGTGATTTGTCTCACCTGCCCACATGCGATCAGATCACCCAAGAAGCATGTTAATACCAGGTGTAAAAGGTGTAAACTGCTCTATTACTTTAAAGGAAGACTGAAGGTCACTGACCCCGACAACAAGAGTATATTTTGAAGGGCTTTATATAATTTGAGGCAAGTTTTATTTGGATTATCTTCTGTTCTGGTTTTCTTTCTCTCGTTCTGCATGAAATAATACTTAATGCTATTTGATAAGACTTCCATAAGACAGATCATTTGCAATATATCTTACACCTTGTTGCTAGCCTGATGACCTGACAGCAGTGAGAGTTCTTTCATGTCGGTTTCATGTGAGGAACATTTACATATGTTCTCATGTTTAGGCAGTAGGCTGCTTCCTTTGCACTGAGCAGAATTCAGCCATCCCTCTGCAGTACTGGCGGTTTAACGTGATGGACTGCATGCTGAACACTCTCAAACTCTGTTTCTTCGTTTGCTTCATTATTGATCCCGAAGAACAGTTGGTGCTCACAGTGGGACCACTGCAGATTATTCATTACAAATGAACAAATAAAAAATAAGCATGTAATGTGCCTTCAGAGTGCCTGTAGCTCAACAGATAGAGCATAGCACTAGTAATGCCAATTTGAAGACCATTTTTGACCCTGGGAACGGTTTAGAATGCTCAGCGGCTACAAAAAATGTTGTTGGTAAATTTAGGTACAAATAGAGCAGAGCTAAATGGAATACTGTCATTTACATTTTAATTGAAAAGTTGTAAATCGCAGCAGCCGCAATCGCAATTTAGATTAGGCTCAGTGGGTAGCACTGTCACCTCACAGCAAGAAGGTCGGGGTTCGAGTCCCGGCTCACCCAGGGCAGTTCTGTGTGGAGTTTGCATGTTCTCCTCGTGTTTGCATGGGTTTCCTCTGGGTGCTCTGGTTTACCCCAGAAGTCCGAAAACATGCAGGTTAAGCGAATTGGAGACTCTAAATTGCCCTGTATGTGTGAGTGAGAGTCCCCAAGCCACTGGGGGTTGCGCCAGGAAGGGCATCCGGCGTAAAACTGTGCCAAATCAAATATATATGTGGAGCGGACCCTGCACCCATACAGGACAAACGCTAGGAAAGAAGTATATATATATATATATATTCACTGAATGCACTTTTTAAGATAAACACACATTTTAGATAAAAAAAATAAGATCTGAAATGATTTTCACATGTGAAAATCTGAAATGTTTGTGATGTTCTTCCTCAACATATTTCTTATAAATGACTTACAGTATTTTGTGTTACAGTGTTGATTATTCATACAAACTGATAAGACAAGATTTTAATTTGCACTTAGGAATTTGCTAAAAAGATAATTTCAGCTTTTAGCTTCTTTTAACACACAAGCTCATTTGGGAGACATGCATTGTGTGTGTGTGTGTGTGTGTGTGTGTGTGTGTGTGTGTGTGTGTGTGTGTGTGTGTGTGTGTGTGTGTGTGTGTGTGTGCGTGATTTCTTCTGCACTCCAATGACTCTTTTTAATGGTCTTGTGCTACAAGATTTTCAATTCCCTTAAGAACCATTTCAAGGATCACAAATGCTTTACAAGGTCTTTGAACTAAAAAGTCTTGCTTGCGGGGGCTCATTGTGATATAAGCATCAGGAGGTGTAATATTTACTAATATAATGTTTATTACAGGGCAAAAGCAATCATCACTAGCATCAGATTTCTTAATGCAAGTTGTATATCTGTTTTATTATCGTGCGACAGGGATGTTGTGTAATACAGAGAGGAAATGAACATCATTGATGTTCAATAAAAGGATTTATGCGCTGTGTAGGTGGTTATGAACTATAAGTTGCATTGCCTTTTATTTATGTTGATTTTAGTTTTTTTTTAAAACATACTTTAAAAGTCATATAAAATGATGAATTGTCATGAAAATAATGTCACAATGGAAAAATTCTTAATGGTCCAAAAACTATTTATTTTTCTTCTTATTCTTCTTCTTTTAATTTTGGCATGAAATGTGACCTGAACATGTATTAAGGGTGAGATTCACGTTTAAATGGTCAGCATGCCTTTTAGTTTATTTGTAATTCATCAGAGACATACAAACACACACAGAGAGAGAGAGAGCGCGAGAGAGAGAGATGGAGAGTTTCAGATCTGTCTTAAAGCAATCCTTTCTCTATTGTTCTCTCTGAGGTGTTTATGCTGATAGCAGATGCTGGTTTACGTGCACCCCTGCTGACTTTCTATGAACTGCATTTTTCCCTGAATATTGTAGATAAATTCACACCTACACTTCTGTGCCGTCATTTCAAATGGGATCCAGACATGCAACTGTGAATACTCGCAGGATCTGAGATTGAAAAGGCTGGTTGGGACACAGAATGTGCCTTCTAACTCACCGCTCAGCTGTTTAGGTGCACCAGAGGTTTAGTCGATTCATGAATATCTTATAATGGTGATGTAACCCTCGCAATGGATTCCAAGTCAAGTCCCGGCGCTCTGTGCACACGATTGCTACTGTGTGTTAACAGCCTTTGAAAATGCACTTGTTCAAAGCAATGGAGAATATACCTAAAAGTGCCAATTCACACTGTTATGCAAGTAGATGCCATTGGCGCTTTTTATCTTCATAGAGGTCAGAATAATCCAACAATCTTTGTGACTGCAATAGTTTTATGAACCTCAAATGCATGTGGTTTGTAACATTTTTGAGTGGATAGAGAGACAAAGTAAAGACCCCCTGTTACATATTGTATAGAATTGAGTGTTGCACTTTTGTTTGAGTGAAGCCTGCTATATAATCATATAATGCATGTAGTGCCAATATTAAGATATTCACTCTACTTTGTTATGATCCTTACATTGCAAAGTCATAAATGACTGATGTACAGAGTCATATCCTTTGTACATTACATTTGTTTTAGGATGGGCTTTAAAGATTACATATCAATCATTCGTTTTACAATTGAGTCATTATCCTTACAATTGAATGCATTTGAATGTGGGAGAGACAAGAAAACGTTGCAGAACTCATATTTTAGAACCACATTTCACTCACCAAAGAAAATTACAAACTGTAAGCTTAAGTCAATAATGTACAGTTTAATTGTTTATTGATTTGGATGCCTTGAATATTATCAGTTTATAATATAATATTCCTCTTGCTCTCCCTCTTTCTATGCAGGTAACCGGTAGGATGGTAGCAGGGGAAGTGAGTGGGCACAGCTTCCTGGTGGCATGCTGGCAGCCCATTCTAATCTTAATGCTGGGCACAGTGCTGTCTGGCTCCACCACAGGCTGTCCATCGCGCTGTGAATGTAACCCTCAGGAGCGCTCTGTCATGTGCCATCGGAAGAAGCTGATGTCCATTCCAGAGGGAATCCCGTCGGAAACGCGACATTTGGACCTCAGCAAGAATCGAATCAAAACCATCAACCCTGATGAGTTCTCTGCCTTTCCAAACCTTGAAGAACTGGAGCTCAATGAAAACACAATCTCTGCTATTGAGCCTGGAGCGTTTAACAACCTCTACGGCCTTCGGACTCTGGGACTTCGCAGCAACAAGTTGAAGCTCATCCAGTTGGGTGTGTTCACAGGTCTCAGTAACCTCACAAAGTTGGACATCAGTGAAAATAAGATCGTAATTCTGCTGGACTACATGTTCCAGGACCTCTATAACCTGCGCTCACTGGAGGTGGGGGATAACGACCTTGTCTTTATATCCCACCGAGCGTTTCATGGCCTCAGCAGCTTGGAGGAGCTCACACTGGAAAAGTGCAACCTGACCTCTGTCCCGACAGAGGCCTTCACGCACCTGCACAGCTTGGTTACTCTGCGTTTACGAAACCTCAATGTCAACAGCATCAGAGACTACAGCTTCAAGCGACTCTACCGTCTCAAAGTTCTAGAGATTGCCAACTGGCCCTACCTGGATACAATGACCACCAACTGCTTGTATGGATTGAACCTCACATCTCTAACTATCTCCAACGCAAACCTGACGTCAATTCCGTACTTGGCTTTGCGTCACCTGGTTTATCTCCGGTTCCTCAACATGTCTTACAACCCCATCCAGATGATCGAAGGCAACAGGCTTCATGATCTGCTCAGGTTGCAGGAGTTCCATCTGGTGGGTGGACGACTGACAATGATCGAGCCGTACTCTTTCAGAGGACTCAACTATCTGAAAATCCTGAATTTGTCCAGCAATGCCCTGACCACCCTGGAAGAGTCTGTATTCCATTCGGTGGGAAACCTGGAGACCCTTGCGTTGCATGATAACCCACTGGCGTGCGACTGCCGTCTGCTTTGGGTCTTCCGACGTCGCTGGCGACTCAACTTCAACCGCCAGCAGCCCACCTGCTCCTCACCCGAGTTCGTTCAGGGTAAAGAGTTTAAAGATTTCCCTGATGTCCTTCAACCCAACTACTTCACGTGTCGCAAGTCAAGGATCCGAGAACGGAAGCCGCAGAAGAAGTTCGTAGATGAAGGCACCACTGTCCACTTCGTGTGCCAAGCAGATGGAGACCCAATGCCCGTCATCATGTGGCTATCGCCTCAGAAACAGTTCATCACCACCAAAACAATTGGACGGCTTACCGTTTTCCCCGACGGCACTCTAGAGGTACGCTACGCTCAGATTCAGGACAATGGAACATATGTGTGCATTGCTAGTAATGCTGGTGGAAACGATACTGCTTTGGCCCACCTTTACGTCCACAGCTACTCCCCAGATTGGCCCAATCAACCCAACAAAACTTTGGCATTCATCTCCAACCAACCAAACGATAATGGATCCAACGGAACGAGAGCAACCGTCCCATTTCCGTTTGATATAAAGACGCTAATCATCGCCACCACCATGGGTTTCATTTCCTTCTTGGGTGTGGTTCTGTTCTGCCTGGTTCTGCTCTTCCTCTGGAGTAGAGGCAAAGGCAACAGCAAACACAATATTGAGATAGAGTACGTCCCACGCAAATCGGACGCTGGGATGAGCAGCAGTGGTGCCGATGCCCCTCGGAAATTTAACATGAAAATGATATAATCCAGACAGGGAGCTCAAAGGACCCTTTCAAAAACAGACTTATAAAGACAGATACAAAAGAATCCCTGCCTGAAGAACCTCTGGCTCTGGAGAGAGCTCCCCGTAGAGGAGGTGTATTTTCCCTCTCTCAACTCAGAAGACTGATGTGCGGCACAGGGGCTTGTGCTTTTGTTCAATATTGAACATGAGAGAGGGGAAAATGAACCCTCATGCGTACTCCTCTGTGATGGCCGCTTAAACTCTGCCAATGGGGACCAAAGGATTTTGTTTTAAAGTACTTAAGTTTCTGTGGATTTTTATGGGCAAAAACGTGAAAAAACAAACAGAACCTCCAAAATTATTTGTGTCAACCTCCAGAATGCAAAGGCAGAGCATCCATATCCCTGCTGCCTGCATCCTCTTAATTTGTTTGTTCATTTATTTCGTTTAACCCATTTGTTTGATTTTTACTAAAGCAAATAGTTTTATGAAAGAAAAACATGGAAAATCAGGAGTGAAAAGCACATTAACAAAACTAACAGCTGAATTTGCCCAGTATCATCTTCTATATTATGTTAAACTGCACAATGTGGAATATAATAGATTATGTTGGATAAAAGTCCTGCCATATAGTTACAGAAATGTTTATAAGGCAACTTTAATGGAACATTTCTTTCTTTGTACCTGTACTCTGCTGTTTCTTTTCACTTTGCTTTGGGATTTCTGTTTTAGATGTATTTGTTGAGTAAGTTGAGAAGTTTTCATTAAAGGAACATTGAAGCTTTGTAGTGACACCTAGATGAACAGGTACAGGTTGTTTGGTGTTGGATTAATGGCAAGGTAAGTGAAATCAGCGGCAATTATGTGATATTTGTGTGTGTGTGTGTTTAGCTTTGATTTTATATAGGCTGCAATGAGCATATCTGTTGTGCCTGGCCATATTTTAACCCATTTACCAGAACACAATGTCAGATTCTGATCTAACACGCTATTATTCTCTGTCAACGCTTTGAATCAACAAGTTTTATTCCCCCAAATGCAACACTGAGACTGTCTAGCTGTGTTTGAGATTGTTTGTATGTTTGTGACCGAATCATTAATTTCATAAAAAGATGTGTTCGAAAGCCCAAAATGATCCACAGTCGATACCACTGCTGGGTCTCACACCTGTCTCTTGGTCTCAGATCTGTATTCTGGGTCTTTCACCTATTTTTTGGTTTACCTTAGTATTGGTGCCCAAAGAAATGTTCTCAGATGTTAGCGCGTCAGTTTTAACGTTATCCAGCGTATCTAAGGAGGCAAACAGTGCTGATTTGGTATGTTTGTAATAGCGCAATGTTGATTGTGCCAGTCAAATATCGCTACGTTTTGTAAAAAAGGTGCAAAAATCTATAATGAGCCTAATTTACTTAGAATGGAATTTCAATTAAACTGGATTGCTGGTGGTTAGTGAATAAAACACAGGTTTTTGCGCTGAACTACAACATACAAAAATGCCGCAACATTTCAGGGAAGTCCAACTGTCTGTTTAGTGTGTGGGTAATCTGGGCCATGCAGGCCAGTTGATTTCTGTAGAGCTGTGTTAGTGCACTTGATTTTGCTGTAGTGTGGATGGGTTTCACCTCACTAAGTGATTTGTACTGCTGACTGATGCCACAGATGGTAGAATTGCACAGATGGTTTAACCCTTACTGATCCACTTTAGTTAATCTGTGACACGCGCGCACATACACTCCTGAATCTCTCTGATCCTCTGCCTCTGTGTTCTACCTGCAGTTTCCATCCTATTACATCTTATACATCTATATCTGACCACTGCCCTCTCTGACATTCAACCCAGGATGATAATGTGTATTCATGTGGTCCATAATATTATTTTATCCTGATGAAAAAAAAAATTATAAAAGATCTGAGGTGAAAAAAAAAATCTAGTATGACAAATGTTTAAATTGTTCTGTGCAATAAAGGTAATATGCTTTTTTTTCCTTTTTTTGTTTTTTTTTAATTAACAAAATTTTATTGATGTTGAATTGTTAAAAATATGGTATGTTGTATTAAACAATCTATGGAGATTTTTTTACCAAAAATTGTGCCATGTTTATTTTTGCTCTTTAAACATTGTGTGGACATGCTAAGCTAATTTAAAATTATTTTATTATTTAAAGCAAACAAAACCAGCATCTTTGCAGCCCCCCTCATGTTGCAACTGCAATATTTGATGTCTAAATAACAAGAAAAGACATCACAAATTAAAAATACTCGTGATTGGAGATATGTCTAAATAATGAGGAATTATATCTTAAATATGAGTAGTTCCAATTGTGAGCTGTATCATCGAAATAACGAGAAATGACATCACAAATAAAAATTGTTGCAATTTTGAGATGTACATTTATCCATTTGGCAGACGCTTTTATCCAAAGCGACTTACAGTGCTCTTATTACAGTGACAATCCCCTCGGAGCAACCTGGAATTCAGTGCCTTGCTCAAGGACACAATGATGGTGGCTGTGGGGATCGAACCAGCGGCCTTCTGATTACCAGTTATGTGCTTTAGCCCACTATGCCACCACCACTCCTGGGTGTAATGTATAAATAACATGGAATTACATCACAAACATGAAAAGTAGTAACAAATGTCTAAAAATGAGAATTTGCATTACAATAGTTGCAATGTCTTTTTAAGAAATGAAATCCCAAATATGAGAAGTAGGCGCAATTGTGAGGTGCGATGTCTAAAAAGCGAGAGTCTGTGTTTACCTCACAGATCTGAGAAGTCACAATTGCAAAAATTGACAAAAATAGTGCAAAATGACGTCGCAATTATTAGTCGTAATTGCAATACGCTCTTTAAATAACAATAAACGACATCACATACATGAAAAGTAGTCCGTCGCAAGATGTAACGTCTAATAATGAGAAATTACAATTAAGAGTAATAGCAATGTCTTTACAAGAATTACATCACAAAAATTTGTAGTTGTAATCGTAAGAAATTACCTCATAGATATGAGTAGTCACAATTGCGAGACACATAATGACATTAACACAAATGGAAGACGTAATGTCTAAATAACGAGAAATGACATCACAAATCACAATTGTGAGACGCAGTGTCTAAATAGCGAGGAATTACATCACACATTAGAGAAGTAGTTGCAATTGCAAGACAATGAGAAATGGTCGCAATCGTGAGATGTAATGTGTAAGGTATGAGAAATGACATCACAACTACGAGAAAGAGTCGCAATAGCATGGAAGTCACACAGTTGCGATTACAGCAATGGACTCACCAATTGTGCAATACATTGACAAAGTAATACATTGTACATGTACCATAACTAGTATACAACATCAACGCTGCACTAATGGCACTTTTCCACTGCACATTACGGTTTGGTTCGACTCTACTCGCTTTACTTTGCTGAGCTTGCTGTTCCACTGCTGTTTAGTGCATGCCTCAACGTGGGCGGGATTATAGGCTGATCGTCATAACTGCGCTGCCTCTACTGCCGTGACATCATCTTAAACGTGACACAAAACAATAAACAATAACACGACCGCTAGCTGTTAGCTACTAGCTCATTTTGCTACATAAAGCAGTTGTTTCATGGTGATTTTACACAAGCGTAACAGTTAAATTGGCCTGGTTGTTTTAGAAGCAAGCTTTCCAGTTGCTGGTCAACTAAAGAAAGTGAAGCTTTCAAGCAGAATATAGAGTTAACGTACCATCCTCCATCGTAGACTCCAGCCGTGGGGTGGCTGTGGCTCGGGTGGTAGAGCGGGTCGGCTGCCAATCGCAGGGTTGGTGGTTCCGTTCCCGGGCCACACCACTCCACTTGCCAAAGTGTCCTTGGGCAAGACACTGAAACCCAAGTTGCTCCCAATGGCAGGCTAGCACCTTGCATGGTGTATGAGTGTGAGTGTGAATGGGTGAATGAGACAGTGTAAAGCGCTTTGGTAACCTCTAAGGTTAAAAAAAAAAAGTGCTATATAAGTGCAGACCATTTATATTTACATCCATTTGGTCGAACCACTTACACTGTAGCCGTGGTCTGGTGGCCATGTGCGGCAAAGAGCTGAGACACTTCCTGAAAGACTTTTTCGTTTCACGTTGCTATCGCTGTAGCTCAATTTAAAAATAGCGGGTTGATGTCCTGTGATGCAAATCCAGTGACGCTGGTAGTGATGATTCTCTCTGACCAATCGGTGATCTGAAGGGTTTTCACGTCACATTTAGTATCGTCCTAGCTTGCTTGGAACCTCGACCAAGGTGGATACTAAAAAAAGTACCAGGTACCAGGTACTATCCAAAGTGGGACAACCCCAAAAAGCGAGCAGAGTCGACTCGAGTTGTACCGTGCAGTGCAGTGGAAAAGCCCCATAAGGTGTTCAGAAGTCACTTTTAGTGCTAAAAAGTGGCCATAACATTTCTAATTTCATTGATTATTTCACATGAAGGGCCCTTCAGGAGGCCACAGGGTCCCATCAGCCCAGTCTGTAAGCCATTCTTGCAATCATGTAGTGATGATGACATAAGATGATGATGATGCAATTATTGGAAGGGTTGCGAAACTCAGGTAAGTTTTAGATTTCCAATATGCTGTGAATTTACGGTATATGTAGGATCTGAAAAAGAACATAAGAATTAATAAGAAATGAATACGTTGTGAATACAAAAACCTCTGAAATCACTAAAGATGAGATGGTCATGTTACTGAACAATACGGTAGATCATTAGAACCTTAAAAAGGAGAAAATAACCCAAACCTGAACATAACTGTACAGAGTTCTGAGAGTAAAATCCTGTTCCTCATAGTACTGGAGATGATGCAGTAATCACTTAAAGGAAGAGGAAACAGAGAGACAGAGAAAATTATGCTTTTCGATGGAGACACAGAATCATCCGGAACTTCCCAGAATGAGGCACTCAACCTAATTGATTTAATGAATAAAAAATAACTGTTTTGGCTTGAGTTTATTGGAGTCTGACTGACACACACAAACACAGAACTTTGATTCCCTTTTTTCATGTTGTGTTCAGTTGTGATTTCCACTGGCAGGCCTGTTTCACGAGTAGAGATGAAGATGAAGGTGTAATTATCCATTTGAAGGGTACTCGTCTCCCTTCAAAAGACACTGGAATAGAGCACTTTAAAACACTTAAAAGCGCTTAGTCTTTTAACGCAGCAAAAACAGGATATAAATATTTTCCTTTGACAGCAAATACATTTCCTGTGTGTTTGGTGGAAGCTTTAAAAGTATAAGCAAAATTAGAAATATATATATATACTCTCTCACACAGTTATACTGTCCGTAACACATTCGCATTTGCACATTCTCATATTTACTAACAGATTTATTAATAACACAAATAATAGCAAAACATGAATTTTACACCTACCACCTGCCAATACAGCAGACTTAGAATCACATACCGTGGCATTGTTTTATTGAACTCAGATAATTTGTTCCTGTAAATAAATCACTGCACATCACAGGATAAGTGTGCGTGTGTGTGTGTGCGTGTGCGTGTGCATGTGTATATGTGTGTGTCTGTTTGCACATATATCTGTGCAAATACATTTTGGTCTTCTAAAAAAAGTTGTGATTGAAAGTGATTGAACATTAAAAGAGTCCTTTTGAAGCTAAAACTGCACCTGTCTTCATCACTTACTCTAATCTGTGTGGAATACTACAGTAGTGTACTAGCTTACTGTATACTGTGCAGTACTGTACAGAAGGGGCGGCTGTGGCTCAGGTGGTAGAGCGGGTCAGCCACTAATCGCAGGGTTGGTGGTTTGATTCCCAGCCCACATGACACATGACCAAAGTGTCATTGGGCAAGACACTGAACCCCAAATTGCTCCCAATGGCAGGCTAGTGTCTTGCATGGCAGCTCTGCTGTTGTGTGTGTGTGTGTGTGTGTGTGCGTGCGCGTGTGTGTGTGTGTGTATTTATCACTTTGTGGGTACCAAATGTCCCCATAAGGATAGTAAAACCTGAAATTTTTGACCTTGTGGGGACATTTTGTCGGTCCCCATGAGGAAAACAGCTTATAAATCATACTAAATTATGTTTTTTGAAAATATAAAAATGCAGAAGGTTTTCTGTGAGGGTTAGGTTTAGGGGTAGGGTTAGGTTTAGGGGACAGAATATAAAGTTTGTACAGTATAAAAACCATTATGTCTATGGAAAGTCCCCATAAAACATGGAAACACAACATGTGTGTGTGTGTGTGTGTGTGTGTGTGTGTGTGTGTGTGTGTGTGTGTGTGTGTGTGTGTGTGTGTGTATTTAGGATAGTTAAAATATTAGCTATGAAAATATTTTCATTAGGTATTAAATAGCGTAAAATAAGTGTGTGTGTGTGTGTGTGTGTGTGTGTGTGTGTGTGTGTGTGTGTGTGTGTGTGTGTGTGTGTGTGTGTGTGTGTGTGTGGCTATATATACAATTTACTGCCTATTTTTTTTTTTTTTAAATAGTATGTGAAACAGTATGCATTTTGGAATGATAAACATTTTAAACAGTGGCATGCTACATTGCTGTCACATGAACTCACTAAATTGCATTTTGAATTATCCAGTAATCTTATAGGATAAAAACAGTTATTTTGCATTTTAATTAAATTTGCAAAAAAAATCAAATGCTGCACATAGTATACATATTGCAAACTGCAAAAATAGAAGGAGTAATATGGAAGTGTGCTAATCTGAACATAGCCACTGTTGCTAAGCTACTACTCGTCCTTTATCCGCACATGCATGTGAAGGAACATTCTGTGAAAATCACACCGAATTTTCACAGTTTCACAGTTTCCTTCTCTTTTCTATTCATTGAAATGTAGTGCATTATATGAGTGTAATTGTAAAATATTAATTATCTCCAAGTGTCCCATACCTTTTGCTAGCATGTTGAACATGGGAAGTGCTAGGATGGGGCTACCAGTGCTTAACAAGTGTTTTTATCATCTTGTTGTGATATCAATAGTATCAGTGCTTCAGTATCAGATTTTCATATACAGTACCATATTGATAATAGCACAAATCTAATTAATTCAGTACCCACGACTGTCTTGTCGGCATGAGTGCACGCATGCAAGAGGAGCGCTTGCGACTTTGTGTGAACAGTCAAAATACCTGTCTTGGTGAGATATTGAAACTAAGTTGAGTGGGTCGAAACACTATAGTGCACATGTACAGCCGTGGCCAACAGTATTGGCAGTGACATACATTTTGTGATGATTCACATTGTTTCTAGATTATTGTGTAGAGTGATCAGATGCATTTTAAATAATTGCAAAAAGCTTTATCACAAAATCCCAAATTTCACTGTTTTTTGGCCCTGGCACAAAATGATCATCTAACATCGTTTCACTAATCATATCAGCAGCACCTGGGAAAGTGTGAACGAGTACTAGTCAGGTGAAATCACTCTATCATTCTGATTGGATTATAAGAGAAGACTGATTGCTATAAAAGGAGGGAAGAAGAGTTTCCAATCATTGTGTTCTTGTTACCAGTGGTTATCTCTAAAGAAAGACGTGCAGCCATCATCGCTTTGCATCAAAATGCTCTTACATGCAAGGAAATTGCTGCAAGGAATATTGCACCTGAAAGAACCATTTACCGGATCATCAAGAACTTCAAGGTAGAGCCCGAAGCCATTTGTTTTGAGAATAATGGCTGGCTGATGAAGTTATTGGCTGGCTAGCCGGCTCAGCCAAAACCTAAATGGCTGCTGCAGCCGCCAAACTTTTCATAGCTGCAAATGGCTGAAGCTGCCACTTCATGTCTACAGATGTCTATGTTCAGTGGTGGACAGTAACGAAGTAAATGTAATTCGTTACTGTACTTAAGTAGCTTTTTTGTGTATCTGTACTTTACTGAAGTTTTTAAATTTGGGGAGACTTTTACTTTAACTCCACTACATTTCAAAGTCAAATATCTTTTTACTCTACTACATTTTCAAAATCAGTCGTTCCTTTTTATTTATGAGTGGATAAAAATGTAACTGGTCAAACGAGCCACCAATCACAGTACAGCGTGCGCACTTTGTTTTGAACTTGCCTTGGCGGCATCTACTAAGCGCGAACCAGGGGTGCGTTTCCCAAAAGCATCGTTAGCCAACTATGGTAGCAAGTTCCGTCGTTATCATCATAGTTCAACGAGTCGGTGTTTCCCGAAACCATCGTTCCAACAAACATTCGCAAACAGCATCGCAGAGTTGTGTGGTTGGAACGACAGCTCTCAACCTGTGGTTAGAAGCAGAGTTTCTTGTTATTATAACATGTGGGCTTAATAAATTATTATCTTGAGCCAAATAAGCAAGATGACATTCAGTACAATCAGTATCTTTTATTTAGAAGACATACAAATGTCCTTTATGTCTTTTAGTTTGTCAATAGATTTAAAGCACCGTTTTTGAAGAGTGCGCATGTGTGAACGTGCTCTAGTGCGTAAGAACGAGCCTATGATTGAATCTGGAAATAAAGCAAATAACTGAGAAAAATATGAGATAGTCCTCAGATGACATGTCCGTAATTTATAGCAAGACATCTAGCATTAATTCGATCGCAAACAGATTCATTAAAAGTAGTTTTTACTCCACCACATGTGTGACATCATTAACCAACGTGGTTGAACAACCAATCTGCGACAATACGGTTTCGGGAAACAGTCGTGACTAGCAAGTTGATTTCTTCAACAGTGCATCGTACTACGGTAGTGGAGCAGCAAGTTACGTTGTTGTACGGGAAACGCACCCCAGAGCCGTTAAATATGAGAGTTGCGAACATAGACGGTTGCGACAGTGATCTCGCCGCCAGCGTCACGTGATTCGTGTAGCTCTCAATAGTTCCAAACAAATGCGTTGCCAATGATTTTAAGCGGGGCAGAGAGCAGCAGCTATTATTGCAGCAATTATCGGTAAATATTGACACATAATGTACATTGCTTATTATGTTGACACTAAAATGACTTGCATATAATAGCATTGTTTTTCTGGAGAGTAGCAGAAACACTGCATTAATACGCTTTTGTGTTTAATTTTGGAGAATATATACAGTAAATACTGTATTATACCTTATGGGAACAGTCCCCTTCCCTCCAAAATTAAACACACAAAAAATGTATTCAATTCAAATATATATATATATTACACACATCTGACTAATTAATGTCATTTTATTAATAGATTGGTGTGCCAAGAGTGACATTAGTCTTCATGTAGACTGAGTTAAGCAAGAGTCTTGTGACAAATTATAATAGGATATTATGGCCATAAAAAATCATAGTACTTGGATACTTAAGTACATTTGAAGGCAAATACTTTTGTACTTTTACTCAAGTGAATTTTTAAAGGCAGCACTTCTACTTTTACTTGAGTAATATTTTACCTTGAGTATCTTTACTTTAACTCAAGTACATGGTATGTGTACTTCGTCCACCACTGTCTATGTTATACTGATTTACTAGATCTCAATATTTCCAAGCAATGCATGGCTTACACTATATTTCTACAAAATGCAATACAATGTAATAAAGAAAACACCAGATTTTACTTTCACAACGTATGTACATATTTATTTTGTAGTCTGTATGCTACTAAACATTTTCAAATAGCCTACAATGTGTTGTGTTTAGGCTAAATGTATGTAGGCTAAGTTGTATACAATAACTTGGCATTATCATGGATGAAGCTTATCATATTACACCTTGATTAAGAATGCAAACTTTTGTTGAATTTTATGAGAAATCTACAGACGCAAACAGACGAAGTGTAGTAAAATAAAGACCTAAATGTGTATTTCGGACATTTTTTCACCACAAGTCTGAAAGAAGACATGTTATTGAAGACAAATATCCAAAAATCTCAAAATTGACCAGTAAAAAAAAAACTATGTTTTTGCCTGCCGTGTCTCGCCTTAATATAAACGCACACCGTTATCAGTAGCCTATTATTTTGGACAAAGTTTTGCACATTTCACTTCAATGTACGCTGAAGCATGCGTCGTGAATTAGCAATGTGGAAACGGTGGTTTGTTACTGCAGTAATATCACGTTCAGTGCTATAAATCTCTCCGTTCCAGAATATTTGGTTCATAACATCAATATTTGATTCAGGTGTTTGTGCAACCGTGCCCTGAAGATTTAACAAAAGTCTGGGTAGGCCTAAGTTAAGAAAAAAGTAAGTAGGAATTAGGAAATTATGTGAGAAGTGAGATCAAAATTACCTTGCTTGCTGCTTTCCGCCATTTCACCTCAGTGCGAGAAAAAAATGCATCGCTTCTTCTGTACGGAAAACGAGCAATTTTAATTGGTCGTCAATTCACTGTGAGTCTGCGTATCGTAGTAACGAGCACAAGACTGTGCTGTTATGAATCCAGTGGGAAAATAGATCTCGTGTATTGTTTATATATTTCCTGTGTGTATGTCTCTATGTGATAGAATTATTATTTGATGCAAATAATTCTAGCCGGCTCAGCCAAACTTTATCAGATGGCGGCTCAATTTGGCTTACGAAATTATTGGCTGGCGGCGGCTGAAATTCTAAATGGCGCAAATGGCGGCGCCTGGCGGCGGCTTCGGGGTCTACTTCAATGAGAGAGGTTCAATTGAACTGAAGAAGGCTTCAGGACGTCCCAGATTGTCTAGCAAGCACCAGGACTGTCTCCTCCTGAGGACTCAGCTACGGAATCGTGTCACCACCAGTGCAGAGCTTGCTCAATATTGGCAGCAGGTTGGTGTGAGTGAATCTGCATGCACAGTGAGACGAAGGTTTTTGGACAATGTCCTAGTGTCAAGAAGGGCAGCAAAGAAGCCACTTCTCTCCAAAAAAAACATCAAGGACCGACTGAAATTCTGCAGGAAGTACAAGGATTGGACAGCAGAAGACTGGTGCAAAGTTATTTTCTCTGATGAAGCCCCTTCCGACTGTTTGGGACATCTGGAAAATCGATAGTCCAGAGAAGAAAAGGTGAACGCTACCATGAGTCCTGTGTCGTGCCAACAGTGAAGCATCCTGAGACCATCCATGTGAGGGGTTGCTTTTCATACAAGGGAGTGGGCTCTCACAATTCTGCCCAAAAACACTGCCATGAATAAAGAATGGCATCAAAACGTCCTGCAAGAGCAACTTCTCCCAACGACCCAGGAGAGATTTGGCAATGATCCGTGCATTTTACAGCATGATGGAGCACCATGTCACAAGGCAAGAGTGATAATGAAGTGGCTCGGTGATCATTACATTGAAATTTTGGATCAGTGGACAGGCAACTCCCCGGATCTTAATCCCATAGAGAACCTGTGGTCAGTCCTCAAAAGGCGAGTGGACAAACAGAAGCCCACAAATTGATCAACTCAGAGCACTAATAAGGCAAGAATGGATCGCCATCAGTCAGGATTTGGCCCAGAAGCTGATATCCAGCATGCCAGAGCGAATTGCAGAGGTTATGAAGAACAAGGGTCAACACTATAAATATTGACTCTTTGCATATATTTAATGTTTTTGCCAATAAAAGCCTTTAAAACTAGTTAAATACTTATCATTGTTTTCCAGTATACCATAGAAACATGTGAAAAAATAAATCTACAAATACTGAAGCAGCAAACTTTGCAAAACACAACATTTATCTCACTGCCAATACTTTTGACCACGGCTGTACGTACGTGAATGCAGATGCATCTTGCAGTGCAAGCTCGATTTCACACGTCGTTGCATTCTGAAATGTGTCAGGCCTTAAAGGAATAGTTCACCCAAAAATGAAAATGTGCATTTTTGGGTGAACTATCCCTTTAAGTTGAGCCAGGACGTTTGCAAAACTAATTTATCAAGAACCAATGCCATGAACCTTGCAAACTTTGTCAAATCTAGCAACTGATTCTTCATATTAACACATATTTTGCCTATTTACAGCCAGCTAATGTCTAAACTAACAGAAACACCAAACGAATATTTTATCAAATGACATCCCCATACGTATCCACGGAGGTTTGGTCTAAGCCAGAAATATTCATTGACCCAAGAACCACCCCTGATGTTGAATAGTTACTGACTGTTAGCATCTCTACCTGTCCTGTGAGCTACACGCTTAGCACTTTTAAATGTCAAACATACTAGAGGAGACTTGTGAACCATGTTCAAAGACCTTGAATAAGCAAACAGCCCTCTGGTTAGCAGTGACACAAGCATGTTAATTATGTTAATATTATGTAAATTTGTGACTGGAGGATGAATGAACTGGTGTCAAAAGAGGAAGTAGGCCAAATCTGCTGGAGGGAGACCATAAAGCTGGCAAAACATGTTCCTCCATTGATGGCCATTCAAAAGTAGTCATGTAGGCCTATTCTGATTAAATATTTTTTTTTGCTCACACATCACACATATGTATTTGATTTGTTTCTTTAAGTGCTTTTAAGACGGTTTTGCACAGTATAATAACTATACATTCCTCTTGACAGTATATTTTCAGAGTTTGCCTTGGTTCTCTTTTTTCCATCCCATCTATTCTGCAGCTTAAAGGGATAGTTCACCCATAATATAACAGTTGTGAATGAATTTCTTTCTTCTGTTGAACACATGTGAAGAAAAATAGAAAAATATCTTGGCTCAGTAGGCCTTTAAAATGCAAGTGGATGGTGATCTGACATTTTTAGCTCCAAAAAGAACAGGCAGTTAGCATAAACATCATCCATACAACTCCAGCGGTTAAATTAGTGTAATCTAAAGCAACACAATTGCTTTGGTTGCAAAAATATAAATATTGAAATACTTTTTAACTCCATCGCTTCCGGTAAGCTTCACAAGAGCACCGAGATCACACGGTCTATTGTGTGACGTTGCGTTGGCATCTTACGGATGTAATCTCACGTTCTTCTCTTGTTTGAGTAAAGAAACAGTTACAAATACAGATCTAAACCAAAACCAACTAAGCGTCTGTACAGCATTCCTCGTACTCAGTTGTAAACAGCACTGCTCTTTCGGATGTGTCGCACACGCATCAGTCCTAGCGTGAACATGCCAAAGCAATTACATTACATTCGCATACTGCTGCTGACCAGTAGCGATGGTTTAAAAAGTGCTTAAATGTTGATTTTTTTTCACACCAAAAGGGATCATGTCACTTTAGAGGACATTCATTTAACTGCTGGAGTCGTATGGATGACAAATATAATGACTGTCTGTTCTTTTTGGAGCTTAAAAGTCAAGACACCATCCACTTGCATTTTAAGGACCTGCTGAGCTAAGATATTTTTCTATTTTTCTTCAAATGTGTTCTGCTGAAGAAAGAATGTCATACACACATGGGATATCATGAGGGTGAGCAATTGATGAGCGAATTTAAATTTTTGGGTGCACTATCCCTTTAAAAGCGACGCCATGTTCCTTCAGTCCAAAGAGCTAATGAACGTCTCATCAACATCAATGTTTTAATGGCTGTATTAAAGCAATTGGCACAAAACTGGAGAACATGCTTACTCCCCCTCTGGAAAACGGTTAACTGGTGAAGTTAACTTTTCACTTTCACTGAATGCAAAAAATAAATAAATAAATAAGGAAATTGAATTGGGACTGAGACTGTCAGTTCATAGCACTCTGCCTAACATATTATCCTTTTAAAAGGAAACAGGATGTTCTCAAAACTAAGAGACAGAATTTTTTTTTTATCAAATCAAACAGTCTGTCTCAAACATTTTATATGGGACATATTCTAAAGAGTCTCTATGAACAGCAATATCAGGTTGAAAGACAATGATTTAAAGGATTTAATTCAGTTCATATTTTCAAACTAATCCTGGCTATCCAACATGACCATCCAAAGCCTCTCAAGCCACTGACAGTTTGCTGTGATATGATTAAAGGCTTGTTCTGCACTAACGAGTGTTCATCGCATTACTCATATTTAGCCAGTACAGAATTAGATGGTGCTGTTCGCCCACGGCAACATCCACAGTCACAGATCTGAGATGCCTTTGAAAAGCAGTTTGCCAAACAAGAAATATCAGCTCGGATAGCAGTCCGGACGTCAGTATTTGATACAGGGAGCTGGTGTAAAAGATAGGGCGAAAAGTCTTGTGTTGAAGCAGCAAAATGCTCAAGTGTCCTGTATTCACATGGCGAAAAGTTGGCAACTCCAGCAAAAAGCGAGAGAGGTGTTAACTAAACCTGCTGAGAGGTAAGACTTTTAAATGTTGTTTGTTTGCTGTCCAATTCCCAAAGTGTCAAAGATGTGGTCTTTGATAAAAAATTGCACTGACTTTGAGGTCACACTTTTGTGTTTCTGGCGTTTGGTCTCTGAGAGCTTCCCTTTGATGCCGAAATTATTCTGTTTTCAGGCCAAACACCTGCTCTCTGGGGGATCTCGGTGATCTGGAAATGTTTTTACTCACAAAGGGATCGTTCATCCAAAAAGGAAAATTCTGTCATCAGTTACTCACCCTCATGTCGTACCAAAACTGTATGACTTTATTTCTTCTGCACGAAAGTATAGTGACCAGGGATTGTCCGCAAAAAGGAGAGGAAAAATTCCATAAAAGTGATCCAAATGACGCGAACGCTATATTTCAAGTCTTCTGAAAACATACAATAGCTTTGTGTATGTATATATGTGTAATTTGCTGATAATCTTCCCATCAGCTCTAGCTTTTGCATGTCATTTTAATGCTTTTGCATACTCCAACTTGCTGCGTGAAAAGCTTTGCACTAAGTTTAACGTCTTTGACACCAAACTCCTTTGGTTCTCACATGTTTCTCACGTTTTTTTTATTTCAATATAAAACTTCATATCTGATCATGACACATTATAACATTACTTTTTTTCCTTTTTGGGTAAAAACTATTCTTTTAAAGGTGAATCGTGCACAATTTTGGATACTTGCTCCAATCCCAGTGTACTATGCAAAGACATCTTAGCCATTCATAGGTTGATTTCCACAAAACGTTCAACTCTGTGGCACTGTGGAGCTCTTAAAATTCCTCTGTTTGTTTGAACATCCTGAACAGCCCAACACAGCAACCAATTGGGTGAGTTTGGGGAGGGAATGTCTTTGTGTCCAACCATTGGCAGATGGGGGTGTGTTTGGGAAAATGGTTTGAAAACAGTGATTATTTTTGCAATTTGGTGAAGCAGAAATTAGACACTTCACCTTCAATGATGATTTTGTTTGGCTTTTATAATTTTTTTTTATTTCAATATAAAACTTCATATCTGTTATCCATTGTCTACTAAATTCTGCCAAAAGCATTGTGGACTACCTTTCAAAAACAGAAACTGAATTCTAATTACCTTCATAAAGTGCTCAGTATTGTCAAATTTTCTTTGTGCCGTGACAAAGAGCAATTTCACAGATCAGTTCAGCTGTAAGGGACAAAAGTGGCATTTGGAATCACATTAGTTTCATGCTGCTTATTGTTTGGCAATGCTTGCTGTCCATGTCACATCCTGTCTGCGCTGTGTGGCTTTATGTCAGACCAACAGAGTCCCCTCTGTGCCTTTAATAAACATATTAAGATGCACAGCTGATATTCTGAGTACAAAGATCACCTGAAAATCCACCTCATATCCCATAATACTGTATAGAAATTATCCATTTGAACTAATCTCTGTTTCAGCAAAATGAACGATTGCAAAGAGACTTCACAGGTGATTTTTATTCTATTTTCTCACCATTACAAATATCAAGTTCTGGCAAACTTGCTGCAAATGTAACAGCAGCCAGCTGGTACGTGATAGCTGTGCAGTGTGTGTGAACTTCACTCCCCTGGCCTCGAGAGGCGCACTAGCGACTGACACTAGGAGCTGTAGCCTTTAGCCTCCTCTTAGTGCGCCCACCTCCCATGCCGGCTGTCCCCAGTTCGAATCCCGCTCAGAGAGGGTCGAGTAGGATCGGTTACACAAAATTATTTTATTTATTACATTGTTTTTAAAAACTCTTTGTTGCCAAAGTTTTGCTGCAGGTTCACCACTACCGGTGAAAAGCTGCAAACTTCTGGCAAACATTTGCAGCGAATCGCAAGTTCATTTGCATGAGAAAACAATGCGTGGGATGTTTGCATCAAGTTTGTCCGAACTTTAATTTTTGTAAGGTGGTAAGATTCAACATCTTCACATTTGAAATAGACATGTTGTTAACAAATCTTCATTTTCCCTAAAATGAACCCCATTTAACATAACTACTAGGGATGGGCGATACAACTTATTTTCTATTCGATCCGATAACAATAATTTCAAGTTCAACTTCGTCGATACCGATACCAATACCGATACTTGTTAAATAGATTTTTTTTTGATTTCTTGGGATGAAATGGCTAATTTAAAATATTACATTTAGTCATAATTCAAGTATTTTCTTTTTACATTTGTGAGCCTAAACAGAAAATTATTAGACTTTAGATTAGACTTAGACTAGACTTTGTTTTTAAAAAGGCCCATCAGAGGTTGTACTTCCTTCACCAGTTGAGGAAGTACAACCTGCCACAGGCGCTGCTGATACAATTCTACTCAGCAGTCACTGAGTCTGTCCTCTGCACTTCTATAACTGTCTGGTTTGGTTCAGCTACCAAGACATCAAAAGACTTTAAAGGATAGTTCAGACTGCTGAGAGGATTATTGGCACTCTCCTACCCACCCTGCTAGAATTAAGATTGACGAAAAGGGCTGGTAAAATCACTCTTGACCCCATTCACCCAGCACAGTTCCTCTTCGAACTGTTGCCCTCTGGCCAGCACTACAGAGCACCAGAACAGCCAGGAACAAGAACAGTTTTTCCCTCAGGCCATCTACCTCATGAACAATTAAAACTGCCCCCAAATACTTTCCTTTGGTTAATACAACCACGTGCAATATTCAATCTATCCATTCCTACTTATATCCACATTTAATTTATATTCTTTAACATTTCCTACCTCTTTTTCTATACATTACATCACCTGCACACAACTGTATATCTATATATAAAATATTCTACAACATTATTGCACTATTGTATATATCTCTTTTTTATCTGTATATTTTGTATATCACTATAAATATATATGTTTAAATGTATAAGTGTGTATGCATGTATAAGCATTGCATTCTCTTGCACTGGAAACTTCCATCACCATGACAAAAACTCCTTTTGTGTGTAAGCATACTTGGCAATTAAGCTCATTCTGATTTTGATTCTGATTCTGATATGGTGTTTTCTCTTTCAAGTCAACTACTGTCATGGTGGAGCAACAGCTTAAAGAGAATATTGCTGAGCTAGTGGGTTAAAGTCAATATATTAATGGCAACTTACTCGATTAATAACACATCCAGATTAATGGCATAGGCTTTTAAAGGTAACTATTTGGCCCCTTGTGTACACAGGTTTGTTCCCACTACAGTAATGCAAGAATGCACGCTAAGCATATTCAACCTGACCAATAGTGGGTAATGCAAAAATATTGTGAGTTACATTTGTACTCAGGTACATTTTAGAGTTACAATTTTAGTTCACGCCTATTTCACAAATGAAACTTTTTTGCCTTTTCCAGCAGTCAAAATGGGCCCACTTTGCACGTCCATTGCAACAAACCCATTCCTTCCCACTAATGTATAAGCTTGACCTGAGCATAGGTCTGAAATTCTGGTTCGCCCTCCTTATAAAATTCTCTCTCTCTCTCTCTCTCGCTCTCTCTCTCTCTCCTTATAAAGAAATGCATCTTTAAATGACACCACAAGCAAATCAACTTTTTAGGAGTTACAGAGTTCTAAAGGTATTGTATAATAGAAATGACCCAATTACTGAGTCCACAATTTCACCACAAACTCTCGCCTTTCTACACTGCCAGTGTTGCTACTACCTCAGATAAAGCAGAATTAAACAGAGTGTATATCAGATAGCACACTGTTTCTTATCCCAAAGGATCGCTGCTATGGCCTGAGGTGTACTTTTTCTGTGATGGCAGCTTCCATGCGCTCAGCATTAATCCGCTGCTTTGTGTAACATTGCTGCACTATTTTGATGAATACATTAGTATATATATATATATATATATATATATATATATATTTAAATGTAAGTGGACATGAACTTGATCTTGTGTCCCTAGGTTTTGCATCAACCCTGTTACCAATATAATTAAAAAATGTATAGCTAGATGAACTGTAAAACTGTCAACCCTGTTTCCTGTCAACTCTTTTACTTTTTAAAAAACAAAGCTATACCCGAACATATATTTATTGTTTACATTTAGCTTGAGGTGTTGCAATGCACTTTATTAACACTTAAACATTTTCTTTGTCTGAGAAAATGTTTATAATCTTTTAAAATGTAAAAGCCAGCCATTTCCTGGTACGTTTTAAGTGCATTAATGTAACATTTCTGCATGTTGCGTCGGTTTGCGAAACTTTGCGATACTAATTAATGCGCCGTAAACGCTAAATGCTCTGAGCAATGGGTTTACTCTATAATGCACTCTCTGCATTACATTCTGATCTCTAATGCTCCTGTTCAACCTTATTATTCAGGATTTAGGAGCAGAATTGTCATGGATACAGAGATTATACATGCACTTAATACAGTTTTACCTCAACCGGCGATACTGCCAGAGCTTTAGTTCAGCATGTAATCAGAATATCCATATTTCAGCGGAGATGATTTGCATAACTTTGCCTTCACATTCTCATTTACTTTATAGATGCTCTAGAGTCACTTCACGTGAGGATAGAAGCTTTGCCTCTCATTCAATTCTCTTATCAAAAACACTTTAAAGTGCTGTGCTCATTTTGTCCTTGTTATGTTTTGTTTATTCTCTTTATGTCGTTTTTCTGTGCATTATATTATATTATTTATATCAGAAGGCTATGATAATTTTAGGTTAGTGCAGTCTTGTCATAGCAGATGGCCACCGCATTACCCACATTCGGCCTGGTTGAACATGCTTAACGTGCATTCTTGCATTACTGTATTGGGAACAAACCTGCGTGTACAAGGGGCCAATATAGATACCTTTAAAAGCCTGTGCCATTAAACTGGATGTGTTACTATTCAGATAAGTTACTATTAATATATTGACTTTAACCTAAAAGATCAGCAATATTTTCTTTAAACTGTTGCTCTGTCATGTCAGTAGTTGACTTTAAATAGAAAACACCATATAAGTGGACAATTCACACTGATGTCTGCTATAGGTCCTCTTGTGGCAAAGTTGAGAAAGCAATTAATACTTTTGTTGTGTTATGAATTGCATTCTGACACATTTTATAACAAGGAATGAGCCTCCATAGCTAGAAGTGTCTGTGTTCACACACTTGTGTTAGATTGTAGTGTTGAACTTCAGAGTGTTCAGTTCATTTAAAGTGGTTTGGTCTCTGTGGATGAGTAATACCTGTGCTCACATGTGTTGTCTAATCTCTCGAGTGTATTTCACAATGTTCATCAGCTGCTCATTACATTAAATTAGTGTTTGTTCACTCAGACAGAACACTGCTGTTACATGTGCAAGCTCAAGCAAAAAAAAGTAATGGGGAATGTTGATGCTGCAGGATATGTGCGGCTTAGTTTTACTAATTTAGTGGACATTTGCTTTTGCAAACCAACTTAAATCTAAAACATAGACTGGCTCCTTGGAGGAAACTGTAGTTTATTTTATTGCACAATGGAACAATGGTGATTGCCCACCAATCTGTGAAGTACATGTGTTGCCCCTTAAGGTAACTAGGCCAGATCTTTAACCATATGGCTACAAATCCCTTTCTTCAAAAAACAAACAAAATTTTTAGAGGGTTTTTCTTTTCATCTTTTTCACCTTCAGGATCAGGCATCAGGTTTAGGGTTGGGGTTAGGTCTTAGGGTTTAGGGCAGGGGCGGATTTAGGAATGGGCGACATGGGCAGTTACCCAGTGTGGCATCTTTTGGCAGGGCGGCACGAGGCGGCGGCACCCGGGCCAACAACTTCAAAGAGGGACGAAAATGCAGATGGACGCAAACAAAACAGTTCGGTGTGAACGGCCCCTTAGGGTTTAGATTTAGTTTTTGGCCACATGCACAGTGATCCATTTTCGCTTGAAATCTCAGATTTACATTTTCAAAATGCTCAATTTCTGATGGAGAAAAGTGCTGGATGGGAGGTGTAAATGAAGGCCTACGTCTACACTAAATCATTTTGAAAGCTGTTTCAAGTTTCCTCAGGCCACGTGCACACTTCTTCTCTGTTCTCTGTCAATCTGCGTTTCTATGTTTAAATTAGCAAACCCTCTTTGTGTGTGGAGTCTGCAGATGTTCAGAATCAGAATGAGCTTTATTGCCAAGTGTGCACACGTACACAAGGAATTGTTTTGGTGATTACAGAACATTACAGTGACACACAGAATATAAAACAAGGTAAGAGTATAAATAGACATACCAAAAAATTGACATATAACATGGGATGGCATATGTACATGTGCAAGTGGTAATATATGTGCAAGGTAGGGGTATGTACAGTTATTTCATTAAATAAGAGTGAATTTACATATGTACATGACATATTTATACAGTATTGCACTATGGGAGTCCTGAGGGCAGTTTAATTGTTCATGTGTGACATGGCCTGAGGGTGTGCAGGGGGATTTCTTCTGAAGTCCACTATTATCACTGTTTTGAGCGTGTTCAGCTCAAGGTTGTTGTGACCGCACCAGACAGACAGCTGTTCAACCTCCCATCTGTATGCAGACTTGTCACTGCTGCGGATTAGGCCAATGACCGTGATATCATCTGCAAACTTCAGGAGCTTGACAGAGGGGTCCTTTGCAGTACTGTCATCCGTATACAGGGAGAAGAGCTGTGGAGAGAGTACGCATCCCTTAGGAGCACCAGTGCTAATAGTGATCTGTCTGTCAGAAAGCTATTGATCCACCGACAGATTGTGGTTAGCATGGAGAGCTGTGTCAGTTTGGTTGAGAGAAGATCAGGCATGATGGTATTGAAGGCTGAACTGAGGTCCACAAATGGGATCCTTGCATAAGTCCCATGTGTGTCGAGGTGTTGCAGGTTATAATGCACTCCCATGTTGACAACGTCATCCGCAGACCTGTTTGCTTGGTAAGAAAACTGAAGGGGGTCTAGCAGGGGTCCAGTTATGTCCTTCAGGTAGACCAAAACCAGTCTCTCCAATGACTTCATGACCACAGATGGGAGAATGACAGGTCTGTAGTCATAAATTCCTGTGATTTGGGTGTATTTGGGGACCGGAATGATGGTGGAGTGTTTGAAGCAGCAGGGAACTTCACACTACTCCAGTGAAGGTCTGTGATCAACAAAGATTTGTGTGAATATGGTGGCCAGTTGGTCAGTGCAGGCAGGTGAGACACTATCTGGGCCTGAAGCTTTCCTAGTCTTTTGTTTCTGGAAGACCCGGCACACATCCTCCTCACAGACCATAAGTGCAGGTTGAGTAGCAGGAGAGGGGGTCCAGGAGGTGTTGGTGTGGGAAGTGAAGATCAGAGCAGGGTTGGGTGTGAGACTGGGCTTTTCAAACCTGCAGTAAAACATATTTAGTTCATCAGCCATTTGTTGATTCTCTACAGAGTGAGAGGGTGGTGTCATATACTTAGTAATGCTTTTCAGGCTTTTCCACACAGATGCAGGATCTTTGGCTGAAAACATTTTTTTCTGCTTATCAGAGTATCAGATGTAGCACGCTGTCCGGAATTGCTTCATTCAGCCAGGTTTCTGTGAAACACAGATCAGCTGAGTTAGAAAAGTCCTTATTTGTTTGAGTGAGAAGAAGCAGTTAGTCCATTTTGTTTGCGAGGGAGCGGCCATTCGCCAGATGAATACTCGGCAACAGAGTTTTAAAGCCACACTGACAAAGCACCGCCGCGCTTCCCTCTTTTGTGTCTCTTGGGGTGCTTGTAGGACACTGCTGCACCTCCAACTAAGATGTCTAATAAAACGTCTGAATTATCAAATACTGGCAAAAAATCAGCAGTTCATCCCTAGTGAAACTGATCGGGAAAGAGTGACAAAAAACATGACAAACAAACAAAAGTAACAAAAATGAGAGAGAGCTCCACACCGAAGCAGCCATCCGCAGCGCCATCTTGCACAAAAATTTTGCATTTAAAAAAATCTAAACTAAGATATTCGGAAACTGACGTCTTTGACTGTGTGATGCATTTCGTAAATTTTTCTTGTACAATGAACTCATGCAATGAAAATACGTTTTGAGACACTGGTATTATGTTCCATTGTTCTAGCTATTGTTCTATGTGAATAGCCTGTTAAGCCTAATTTATACAATAAATCAAGGCAAGGCAGAAGCAGTCTTTATTTTACAGATGACATAATTTTAAAATTAGTTGATAGACGAAAATAAATGAATAAATAAGTAACCGATTCGTTTTAACCAATCATTTGTGCTATTTGACTAGCTGAGTCCTCCTACATCAAGACCTTTAGGCGCATGTGCGAACAGGAGAAATATCACCATACACCTTAGCAGAACAAAAACATCAGCCTATATGTTTTAGTGTTAGGAAACAATTTTATATTAAGTATTGTGGTTGGAGCTGAGGTTAGCATTTAGTCATTAAATGTGTCTCACCACAACCGCAGAAATATAGTCACAATTGAGGAAGTTCTTTGAAATTCAGCTGCTTTATTTAAGGCTCATGTTGTTCTAGATGTTGTTTTTTAAAGAAACCTGAGCTCAGCTTGTGCTGTCCTTACACACTCCCAATGGCAGCAGGCTGCTTTTTAACTGCAGATGTGGCTTTACAGCAAATGCGCTGTGATTACTGTACAGCCTATAGAGGGCAGGAGTCCTGAGGCACAGGATAGAAACATAACACTATTTATTATGGTCAGGAAACATTTAGCCTTAAAGAAAGCTGTTCTGTTCAGAGAAGATACAAAGTTTATGTCCGATGTGGTGTGGTGAGTTTGAATAGGTTTGAAGGTGCACATCTGAAAACGTTGAATGAAACCTGTTGTCATAGCAACAACCAGCATTTAATGCACAAGGCGTTCAGAGTGGGTGCTGAAGCTAATGTGTTCAATACCTCCATCTCAGGGGGAAGAAACAAGAACACGTATCTTGCAACAAACATGTCTGAGTTCAAACATTATCATGAGGATTTGAATAATTAAGAGCAGTAATTTTTACTCACAGAATAAGCTTTGTTCAATGTGTCTCGGTCGCCCAACGTTGCACAAAACTTTCGATTTGAATGTTACATTTATCAACATCACACTAATGCAGACATTTATTTCACAGAGGACGTTTAATCATTTATAACATTCCTGTTATATAAATGTGTGATACGTTGCAATGATATTGAGATTTCTAAACTTCTCATTCTAACCCTTAGAGTTTCAGTTACTATTATTTGATTTACAAAAAAATGGGTTTTATTTGTTTGCCTTGAAGAAACATTGCCATTCTGGGTGTCTCAGGGTAAGAAAATGGTGAACAAAAACTTGTTTCACCTATTTTATTTTTCTTACTGCATTGGCTAATAGTTTCTATCTTCTCGTTTTTAACATAAACCTCACTAAATTTAGTTAGATGTCCCTGAAAATACATGAAGGTGTACTAAGTAAGATTTTAGCTGGCTCTTTTACTCATCCCATCAGTCCCAGTACTTGTGGTTTGCATAAATATCATTTATATTGTCAAGCCGGTTCTCGCCTCCTCCTTTCCATAACTCCCTTTACACTGGTGCCATATCTCTCCTCCTTCCTGGGATTTGGCACCAGTGTAAAGGGATTTATGGAAAGGAGGAGGCGTCCTGAGCGCTCCAGGCGGTCGGCGGCCGTTCCGCCGCTTCCAGGCAGCCGGGCTCCTCTGTCCCTCTGCAGATGGCAGCAGCTGCTCCGTTGGGGTGGATGGTAGCGGCGAGAAATATACCATGGCGTATCCCTCCTCCTTCCAGGGTTTCGGCACCAGTGTAAAGGGATTAATGGAAAGGAGGAGGTGAGAACCGGCTTGACAATATAAATTATATTTAATTAAGAACTTAAACCAAAAGACACAAACACACGCATATGATGGACAGCTGCTCGTAAACGCTCTCTCTCTGTCGCACCACCGTCCGCAGTCGGCCTTTATCCCTCTCGGAGGCTTGATTAGCCTGATAAGGGGTGTACAGACTCACGACCCGGCCCCGCCCTCTGCCCTGTCACAATGTACTTGATGTTTGAACATTGACTAAAAGCTCCATATGAAGTAAACATCATAGTATTATTGCCATTATTAGTGGTGTAACTAATGCCGAGTTTACACTACATGATTTTAGGCCCGGTTTTCCTAAAAACAATTATAAAATTGCCTCAAAATCAACCTTTAGACATTACAATGATCTCATGGATCAGGAACATTTTGCAGTGCATAGTGATAAACAGGTGTTTAGGAAAGTACTGTGGTAGATTTCGTTGCTATTTAGTGTTTTGGGAGAAAATAAAATCAATGGAGCCTTTTATCCCATGGGGCATTAAGCCCCTTTGTACCCTACTGTGTATGTTCATTAATGGCCAAATTCTGTATGCAATGTGGTCAAAAACACTTTGTGATCAGATCACTCAAAGCACATACGGATGTAGTTGAGAATGCATTTAACATATGGCATTTGAGGTCTAAGTGTGATTAAGTCCTAATGTGTCCCATACACCATCAAAATACCGATACTCACCTGTCAATCAACCAAATAGCTAAAACAAGGTTATAAAACTTTGCTGGTTCTGTCAGAAAACAGGGGATATTTATAGCAAGTCCATTTTCTCAATTCACTCCCTATTGGCAGTTGTCAAAAAAAGTTAATTTTGCACCCTGCCTACACCCTTTTCCTTTTCTTTACCTTTTTCGTTCTCTGTTATTTACATTGACACTTGTGATATTTCTCTGTCGGATTTAAAGGCAAGCATGTGCAGGGTTAATGGATTTTGTATGATGGGACAAACCCTCATCGCTTGAGGGTGAAAGACCGCAGAGACCTGTGCAGACCTGACACATTTTAAATATGGATGGAGCTGAAATGGGACAGTTATGGGGATTTATTGTCATTTGTACGAAACCGTACGAAAGTCTCATTTAAATGATGAGGCATGTTTTCCAATTAAATTGTGGGCGCAAAGCCTGCAGGATGATAGCTCTGTTCCTCATTTATCACATTTGTGTATGTATGCAGAGAATACATCTGTCTAAAAGAAAGAGCTTGTGGTGTGTGTATCTGTGTGTGTGTGTGGTTGTGTCCACACAAACCTACCTGGTAGGCCCTCCAGCAAGATCTAGTGGGAAATCAATGCATTTAAAAAAAAAATCTGTGTCTTTGAAATCACATCCTTTTTTATCTCTGGCATCTAGATTCTACATTTGCAAAGAAGTAAGCGAAAGAACACTGTTTTGGTCTCAATAATGTTAGGTTTACACCGCGCCAATTCGTGGGACGTTCAAGTTTTGTTGTGTTGCTCAATTGTTGTACTGTTCAAAACACAAGCAAGAAGAACATGTAATGAATCCAAAATAATACCAAATTGCTACCTATGATTTTTGCTTTTGTTTTAAAGCTTCTTTTTGAGTTTCAGGTAAGGTGACCAGACATCCCCGTTTTCCTGTGACAGTCCCGGTTTTTGGTGGCCTGTCCCTGACTGTAGCTGTCCCCTAGAAATGTCCCAGTTTTTCCTGAGTGTTCAAGACAGCAATCATAGAGAAATGCAAGTATTACATTGCAAGAATGCCAGAGCAAGTAAGCCTACCGTGTGCTGCTTATTTTGACCACCAGAGGGGGCTGCTCGCTAAAGCAGCTTCAATTCATTCATCTGCCTTTATTGATTACTTGTTTGGGCCAGTTTTGCCATTAAAAACTAGACCAGGCAATTGAAGAGAATTATCATCTTTGTTATAAGCTATAAGTAACGCACATACTAGCAATTTATGTTATAAAGTTATATTGTTATGTATTTTTATAACAGGTTCTGAATATGGCACAGGATTTTATTGCATAGCTATTTATTGTAGCCTAAAACGATCCTGAAATTTTGGCCTTCATAATGCAGGAATTCCCGCACAGACCACACAAACTACAACGGAAAGTAGTCAAATGAATCAGCGCTATCGGCCCACCACCCTCTCTCCCTCCCTTTCTCTCGACCTAGTAATATTTACACACTAATGGAAGCACCTTCTCAAATATATACTTATTGTCTGTATTAACTTTTACCTGAAATAAATGTAAAATAACAATATGACATTTATAACATGAACAAATTTAAATGTACAATAAAATACCTGCAAAGAAATGTAAAGTACATTACAAGAAATTATATTACAGCATAAGTTACATTGCACCTTGCAGGGAAACAATTGAGTGAAATGTGTGTTTGAATTTCATTGAGACATACGCTACAGTGTTCAATAGAGCATGATATACCAAACTATAAAAAATATTTCCATGATTTATTAACTTTGTATTAATGCCAGGTCAATTTAAAATTACTAATTCCTTCAGGTAACATAAGAATCTGTGTTTTTGAGTAAACTTTAAGTTTTTTTACTATAATATACTATACTATTTACTATAAAAAAATTTTTAAGTAACTAACTAGGTTACTCACTCTTTTTTTTAAAGTTTAACCGAAATAATTTCTTACAGTGCATATTTCAGCACATTCACCATGGTCAAAATACATCAAATCTGATTTGTCCCCATTTTAATAAGTACCATGAAATTTAAATGACCTATTAAACACTGAACTTGAAATGTCCCCATTTTTCATTTCATAAATCTGGTCAACTTAGTGTCGGGTGATGAAATTTTGTGTACCACCACGAACAGAGGTGAAACATAATGCAAGCATCTGTGTATCAGACTGTTTAAAAATGGTACATTAGGAGCGGTTGTCATTACTGATCGTATTATAGACTAATATAGAATATAGACAATTAAAGAAAATTAAGCTGAGGTGCATTTAAAAGCTACAGCAGATCGGGGGCGAGTTCCAATCGCAAGTGATCCTCCCTATGCCCCAGGGCTGGACTGGTAATCTGGTATACCGGGCATTTTCCCGGTGGGCCGACGCACTTTGGGGCCGTTCAGGGGCGGATTGGCCATTGGGAGAACCGAGCAGGCCGGTGGGTTGCGATAAGCAAAAACAACAAAACGGCGCCGCGATGTGCAAAAAAAGACAGCGAAGTTTTGGGCCAGTTGCCTTGTAAAATCCCAGGCCGATTTCTCTTCCCAGTCCAGACCTGCTATGCCCTATACTCACTCCGAACTGCAGAGCCCTTGAAGTGGGTACTCTGAAGTAGAGTTGGGATACAGAAGTTTGGACTCGGACTCGAGTCCAAGTCACAAGTCCCATTTTAATGGACAGTTTTTACTCGGACTTGACTCGGACTCGAGCCTTTGGGACTCTGGATTTTTTTCCAAGCCCAGACGAGTCCATGACATTTGTGATGTAATGAAAAAAAACAAAAAAAAAACAAAACAGAAATGAATGAAAACATCTCTGTCTGCATGCAGCTGTATTGACCCCTTAAGTCGTAGACGTAGACTTCTTTCACTGTGTTTAAGCAAGCACACGCACAAACCAATTTGAAGTCTGTTCAGCAGGATACTAAATCATAACATGTGAATATGAAATGCAATGTGGTGTTTTTGTTGCATTGATAATGACAAACTTTTTCTTAGTTGTGATGTTTAAAATAAGCTTAAAATATTGAGTTTATGATTACTATTTTAATTCAGATTCATGAACAGATTCATTCAGACTCGACTCGGACTCGTTCTTGAGGCCGACTCGGCCCCTTTTGGACTCAGACTCAACTTGGACTCAATTGTTTAAAGACTTGGACTTGACTCGGACTTGACTTGAAGGTGGACTCGAACCCAGCACTACTCTTAAGGAAACATGGCATTACTGTATGAATGTACCCTTCGTTAACAGTCTTAAGTAAAGGCCCTCCGAGAAAAGATTCATTTTCTCACTTTCGTTTTGAACGAGCTTTAGAGTGGCATCCCCTCCCGCAGGAGTGCCCTTCAAGCAAGCAAAAAAAATGCAGTTTTGAATTCGCCCCGGAACATTGAAGTGCCGTTACCTCAGACAAGTAACAGGTCAGATAAAAAGTCCACTCCATGTATTGTGCTGCAAGTTCATTGAAAGTATAATACTCGATTGCTACCGCATTTCCGACATCACGTACCACTAATGAAGACAGATTTATTAATTAAAATGGGAGTGGTCGCGTTGCTTTATTGATTTAAATTAAATTAGTATTTAATTAGTATTTGATAGAATAGTGACATAAACTGAAGGAGCTGTCAGGTTTAGCCAAATCCAGTTTGGTTTTGTTGAACCTAATAAGCCATTAGGCTAATCACTTTCAGAAAAATACCATTAGCCTACCACAGAACCGCAGCTCCCTATACGCATATTACACAGTCTGGGAAGGGCACTGACTCACTAAGGGGGGCACCATCATATACTAAAGGGACACCAGAAACTCTTGCTTGCATGTTATATGTTAATCAAGGACCCTGTAGTATTCGGGGAACTCAGTCGATCACCTCGCACTCGCACTTGATCATCGCACGTTCGTTACCAGGGCAATGCCATGGTACTGAATGATTGATCATGTTCATATTTCATGATACTGTCATGGTGCTCCATGGTACTTGAAAAAAATACCATGGTTTTACTATGACACATGTCAAAAACATGGGGTTATCACAGACCACGTCTGAAAATATATAAATAACTAAACAAGTGTGTTACCATGGAGCTTTTTGTGAGAAATATAACAGAATAGGCTATTATTTGTGATAAAGGATATTTTTAAACTTATATACAGTATATATTATATGCAGAAAATGGTTAAATACTCAACAAGCGGTCTGTGCATGTCACTGATGTGGGTGATGTGTGTGTGTGTGTGTGTGTGTGTGTGTGTGTGTGTGTGTGTGTGTGTGTGTGTGTGTGTGTGTGTGTGTGTGTGTGTGTGTGTGTGTGTGTGTGTGTCTCTGCAGTAGTGTTTGATGGCTGACAGTCAGGTTGTAATTGACCTAAATATTTAACAAGGTTTCTGTTCAGGTCTCCTTCTACAAAAGAGCTTTCAGATGCTTTGACTGCAGAATGACATAAAAATCCCGAGACTTCAAAGAGGTATTAATTACCTCTACCACAGAAAGACAGAGACAGCGAGAAAGAAAAGGCTTTTATTTCATCAGAAAAAACTCAAACTATATTTTTTTATCAGACAGAGATAATTTGTCATATAGAAGAAATACAACTTATTTAATCTTTTGGTGTCTTGACTCGCATCAGATGACAAGAGGGAATCAAATTTTGGTGTCTTTTTATGTTATTAGGTTTTTGGTACTATTACAACATGTACACTGCTGAAAATAACATTTTTAAAGCCTCAGTAGATATTTAGAAAACCAAAGAATCCAGAAATCAATACACTGATCTGAACAACTAATAAATGAACTTCTCCAAAGTAGTAGTCAATCGATGATTTGTTTAGTTTTTTTGGGGCCAATGCCGATAGAGATCAAAATATAACACAAAAATAATACATTTATAGGTGTTTCCTAAACTTTGGGCAATTTCATGTTGTGGATTTTAATTTAAAGTAACAGAATTTATATATGAAGGTCACATTAAAATTGAATTGGAAACTTTTGTCTTTACTGTGCCTTTACCATTTATTTTTGGTTTTTCAAATGCCTTTTATGTAGATTTTACGGTTTTGGCCTTGTCACAGACACAGACTTTTAATACTAAACAATGAAAATACATTATACAAATAAAATACACATTATTATGTTTTAATATAATCAATCTAAACAAAAATATGAGTATTTTTATTGGCATCGTTTCCAATTAAGCTGTAATTTTTCCAAATTATTCAAAAAGTATGAAATTGTGTATTTATTTATTTATTGTGCGTGCGTGCGTGTGTATGCTTGTGTGCGTGCATGTGTGCGTGTGCGCTTGCGTGTTTGTTTGTGCATATTTATGTGGTTTACGAGGACAATTTTTTAGGTTACAAACTGGTAATTACAAGGGTATTCTGCTATAAATGTGGTTTATGAGGACATTTCTAGTGTCCCCATAATTTAAATAGCTTAAAAAAAACATATTAAACAATGTTTTATTGAAAATGTAAAAATGCAGAAAGTTTTCTGTGAGGGTTAGGTTTAGGGGTTGTGTTAGGTTTAGGGGATAGAATCTATAGGTTGTACAGTATAAAAACCCTTATGTCTATGGAAAGTCCTCATAATGATAGGTAGATCAAAGTGTGTGCGCATGCGTGTGTGTGCGCATGCGTGTGAGTGCGCGCGTGTGTGCGCGAGCGTGTGCGCGAGCGCGTGTGTGTGTGTGTGTGAGAGCGTGTATTTATCACTTTGTGGGGACCAAATGTCCCCATAAGGATAGTAAAACCCGAAATGTTTGACCTTGTGGGGACATTTTGTCGGTCCCCATGAGGAAAACAGCTTATAAATCATACTAAATTATGTTTTTTGAAAATGTAAAAATGCAGAAAGTTTTCTGTGAAGGTTAGGTTTAGGGGTAGGGTTAGGTTTAGGGGATAGAATATAAAGTTTGTACAGTATAAAAGTCATTATGTCTATGGAAAGTCCCCATAAAACATGGAAACACAACATGTGTGTGTGTGTGTGTGTGTGTGTGTGTGTGTGTGTGCGTTTGTGTATTTAGGATAGTTAAAATATTAGCTATGAAAATATTTTCATTAGGTATTAAATAGCGTAAAATAAGAATGAACAATATTTTTATACATCATTTATTAATCTCTGGTTCATATTAGTTCAAATTACACTATCTAATATTAAAATGCACAACTTTTAATTTTAAAATGCTGTAAAAGTACTCTTCATTGTTATTCATGTTAAAATTCTATTACACTCAGTAAATGGGCCTGGCCAATACAGCTATAGTCTATCACTACTTCAAAGGACCACATAGCATCAAGAGCCCTATATAATGAAAAACGGTTCTTGATAAGAAGATGGCTTTTCCAAAGAAGCACTGAAGAACTTTTATTTCTAAGAGTAAATAAAGAAACATTCAATTCAGTGACTAAATTCAGTTACCAGTCCAATTTATTGTAGAATTGACCATACCATCTTTGTAGTAGCTCCAATATCACTCTCTCTAACACCCACTCTTACATTTACCACAGTGTGCAGGAGCCATCAGTCTTAAACAATCCTCACCCAGACACTTGCAACAGATCAGGGTCATCTGCACCTGCAAATAAACCTGCAACCATTCAATCAGTCGCCAGTGTCCTTTACCATTAGACTAAAACAGCAACTGGTCTGAGTCACACTGACATTTATTGCCATGACACACACACACACACACACACACACCATCATGTTTAATCTTTCAGTGCCTGTGTGATTTACAAGCAGATCATGCAAGACTGCAGTATCTGCCGTGACCAGAATAATCGTAACGGACAAATACAATGGACACACTCACACACCTATAGTGTCTATCCAGGGAACTCTGTTCCAGTCTGTGGTCACAATCCAATCAAATTTCCCTGACACTGTATATAAATCTATGGTAGGTCCTGCCATTGCAAATACAGTTATTCAGTGCACTCTGAACAAAATCTGTCATTGCGTATCTTAATCAATAAACAACACTGACACCTTAAATAATCTGACCGCAGAGCGGAAAGATTACAGCGTCCAGATCTCCATCAATCATCTGTTAGTGTTTTATAGCTGATTCTGGTTCAAATCCTTCGCAAAACAAACAAAACAATTTAGTATAAATTCAGATGTTATAACTAGAATATAAAGATCTTAGATTAACTTAAATGGACCCTTTAAGCATTTACATGTTAAAACATGGACGTAAAGAGCCTGATCTCAGGAAAAAAACATGACTGTGTGGTGGCATTTTTGCATAATGATATTACATGGTTTATTACACGTATCGTGACAGTCACAAAGTGAAAAGTCCACTGTGTGGAGCTCGTGTGTTTCGTCAGGTTTTAAATCAAGGAAACCAACCTCCCTACCCTAAACCTTAAACCTAAACCTAACCGATACAGAAAGGAAATGTGAGGTTATTAAAAGCAATTGATCACTCAATTAAACTTTGAAGCTCCAAAAAGTAAATAAAGGCAGCATGAAAGTAATCCATAAGACTACAGTGGTTATATCATATCGTCCAAAGTGATATTATAAGTGTGGGTGAGAAACAGATCAATATTTAAGTCCTTTTTTACTATAAATACTCCTCCCTGCCCAGTGGGCGAATCGCCAAAGACAAAAGAAGATGACTCTGGAAGTGAAAGCAAAAGTGGAGATTTATAGTAATTAAAAAAAAGGACTCAAATATTGATCTGTTTCTCACCAGACGTGTCATATCGTATCGCTTCTAAAGATATGGATTTAACCACTGGAGTCAAATGAGGATTGATTATTGTTTATCTTTCCTTTATGTGCTTTTTTTGAGCTTCAAAGTTCTGACCACCATTCACATGCATTGAATGGACCACCAGAGCTGAGAAATTATTTAACAAAATCTTTGTTTGTGTTCATCAGAAGAAAGAAAGTCAATCTGGGTTGGCATGAGGGTAAGTAAATGATGAGATCATTTTAATTTGGGGTGAACTATCCCTTTAAGGTTAATGCTCTATCAGGTTTTAAATAAAAGAAAGTACCTCTCTGCCAGTATTGGGTGTAATCTAATTACAAAGTATTAAATTACTTAAATGTATTACTTTTTAGTACAAAAAGTAGTGTAGCATATTACATTTCTAATTCTTGCAATAGGATTACAGTTGCTGACTTTCAGTTAAGTTCATTACTTTTTGTTACTTTATATGGGTTACAAATATTTAAACAATTGCATTATATGTGTAGGTTACATTTAAAACATGAATTGTGTTAATATGTACATCTATTTGCATTAATAAATGATTAAGAAGTGTAGACATGATTTTGAATTAATTAAGAGAATAAACAAAAGCTTTTCTGTGGTTTTAGAAAGTGACTTGAAACCAATTAACAATGTGATTACTTTTCGATGAAGTAATCAGTGAAGTCAGTAATCTGATTACAATTTTAGAGTAGTATTTAGTAATTTGTTGTGAATTACTTTTCTGAGCAACTTGCCCAACACTGCTCCCTGCCCTAAACTTTAACCGTCAGTGTCATAAAAAGCAAATGCGAAATGAAATATATAAATCATTTTACAGACATGTAGGTTTAGTAACATGGACTGCCTAACATCTCATTTTCTTTTCCACCAAAGAAAGAAAGTCATACGGGTTTGGATCAATATAAGGGAAGAGCAAATTACAGACTTTACATTTTTGGGTGAATTATCCCTTTAAGACAGAACTTCATTTGTATTGAATCAGGAACATTTCTTTAACTCTAACAAATAAAAGCTCACAACCTCAAACTCTGCAATGAAGAAACAGACTGACAGTATACAGCCCTACTAACACTTCTCTCTCTTTGATCCTTATGTTTTCTGTGATTCTGGGCCCTTGAATTGTGAATCTACATGCAGTTATTGATCAGCTCTCACACTAGAAAGTGCAGAGACCAAAACTCTGCTGCTTAAAGCTTCGAGTGATTCTCCAGAGAACAGCGCAGCCTATTTTTATTAAATCAATGACTGCGGTATTTTACAGCAGGACTCAGCCCGCCTGGAGGAGGGGAGGTTCCAATGTTCTACAGCAAAACTTTGGACTTCCTATTATCTCAGACCCAATCGAAACATCAAAAACAGAATATTTTATCTTGATCTATAAAAAGTCAGTGGCTCTACATGGTTAGGCCTAATAACATCATGATGTGTATTACAGACAAAGGAGCAATGTGTGTCTGTAGAGTATATACTGTATCTATGTGTTTAAGCTTTGTCAAGCCAACATATGGTAAATTAAGGGATACCTCAACCAAAAATATAAATTCTGCCATCAATTACCGACCCTAATTTTGATCCAAAGCCATATGTCTTTCTTCAGTGTAACACAAAAGGAGATGTTAGGCAGAACGTTCGCTTCAATCACTATTCATTTTTATCCTTATTCCATAAAATGAAAGTGAATGGTGACTGAGGAATATACATATGGAACAACATAAGTGTGAATAAATGATGAAAAGGGTGAACTGTCCCTTTAACAGTAGACATGATCTGAGAATGCAGGAACTACAGTCCAAGTCTGACAGATCTTTAAATGATTTTGGTGCCCTGGAGCTAATAATTGTGTTGGAGTGGTCTCTCACTCTCTCACTATGGGGTGAAACATCAGAGTTGGACCGCTGGCCGGTGCAGTATGGCACCTCTCCTCAGCACCTGAGCTCTGTGACACAGCTGTTAATTAATGCATGTGACACATGGCTGCAACACACACACACACACACACACACACACACACTGATCTCTCTCTCTCCCTAATCAGCAATCAAGAGCTCAAATGCACCTCCACTTTAGATCATCCCAGATGCTCCAAACATTTCCACCAATTTGCTGGGCAGCATTTGGGCTGTGATTTTCATCAAAACTGCATGTTCTATTTCTGTTCTGTTAATCGAGCCCAGCACCTAGTTTAGAAATCAATCTTTTATAATCCATAAATTAAATTTAACAGAGGTCCTTCCCAGCTGAAACGACCACCTTATGCCAACATGAACGTCCAGGTTAAACTAAAAAGCTAGTTGAAGAGTCATAATTTCCTCACTGTCTTGTTGTTTCAAAACCTATATGACTTTCTTCTGTAGAACATGAAAGGAGATCTCTCTATTCTTTAGTGAGTAATCACCCTATAGCTGTCCTTCACTTATGAGCTTAGTGGTTTTCAAAACACAGACACACCCTTAATCAGAAGAGCAGCAATTTAACACATGAAATCAGTGTGTGTTTACAGCGCAGATGGAGAAACCCGTGTTCCACTAGCTCTGAGCATGGAGGACACCTGCATCTGTGTCTCCCATTCAACACCCAAAAATCTGTGAGATAATGCTTTTGACACAATGCTCAGGCTGAACACATCTGGATGTTGAGTTGTAGTCGTTGAAGCTAAACACTCGTTGTAGAAAGTTGCTGGTTCAATCTTTCACTATTGCGACCCTGAGCATGGCACTTAACCCCAGGTTGTTCTGGGAGGGAATAGTTACTCGTTTGTGGCAACATAAGTGACCTGAAGTAGAACTGCTAATTTACTACGGTAATTTAGTGTGATTAATTATAAAAACAAATATGCATTAAAACATTAACATAATGAATCATACACCCTAACCATACACAAATTCTTCAATTAGGAAATTCCTTACTAACAGAGAAATTCAAGCTTGAAGTACCACCTTCTTGTTTTTTAAGACTCACAGTCAGTAGGGGGCAGTAGGCGCAAATCCATCTGCACAGGCAACAAACTGACAGCTGAATGAACAAAAGTGTCAAGACTTTTTTTTTACGTTTCAAACAATATTTCACATAACAGAGCATCATAAAAGCTGAGTGTTTATGTCTAGAGATGTTGAAAACCACTGAAACAAACCAACTGCAGTAAGATGCTCGAAAAGCATCAGTTTGACACATATGTAAATAGACTAAAATAAATCAACCTCAGACAGATTGATGAAATCAATTGTAAAATGGATTGCTTTGGACAGTAGACCAGTGAAGGGCTTACAGTATGTTCAATGATAAAACATATTAACTTCTTAAAGGATTAGTTCACTCAAAAAGGAAAATTCTTGCATCATTTACTAACCCTTTTGCCATCCCAGATGTTTATGTCTTTCTTTCATCTACTGAACACAAACAAAGATTTTTAGAAGAATATTTCAGCTCTGTAGCTCCATACAAAGCAAGTGTCACCGTTTTGTTCTATGGACTCTTATTTTGAATTGATTTTGTGTCATCCCTCCTTAGTTTCCCCCACACTACACTTCCCATAATTCATTGCCCTCATCATTACCATCTGTTCCTTATCTTCCTCGCATGTCCTCCATTTCCTCATTAGCAGCTTTTGTATAAATATCCTCTAGTTTTGTCCATTCTTTGTCAGTTCTTGTATTGTTACTTTGTGTTGTTATAGTGTTATTTATTTGGTTATGTGATGTTTAGCGTTATATTTTGTTCCACTCCAGCAACTACTCAAAGTTACTCCTGCATCTCCTCTCCACAAACCCAACGTTACAGAAGAACGTACCAAACCAAAAGGACCCAACGGGAGCTTTCTTTTTCTACCGGCACCGAACACATTCATCCAGATTATGAAGATGGATCTTTCAGGTCCATTTCTGGAGCTATTTAGTCAAGACATTCCTCTCCTGGAATACACACTTAAGTTCTGTCAACTAATTTCCCTAACCCCTTTACCAGACACCTACCTCAAAACTATTTATGGAAAAGGATTAAACTTTCACAGAATCACGGCCCTCCCGGAGGAAGGGAATCTTTCCTTTGAATGAATTTGAACTACCCTAGCCATAAATCATCTCTCACTCTTGTCACCCGCCAAGACAAACCCTCTCTCCAAGCCTTGCAAGGCCCCTGTCTCTCTCTCTCTCTCTCAGCCAATGCCTGTAGCCTCGACTGTCCAAGAGCCTGTAACCACGACCATCCCCTTAACCACACTCCCTGCTCGCCAGAAGAGGAGGAGAAGGAAAAGGACACCTTCTCCCCAGTCTCTGCCCGTGTTCATGACTACGGAGGTCATTCCCCAGTCTCTGCCCATGTTCACGACCACGGAGATCGATCCCCAGTCTCTGTCTGTGCTCTCTACCATGGGAGTCACTTCCCAGCATTCCATGGCTCTTAGCCATGAGCCTGCCACAGCCTCGTCCCTCAATCCTCCCATGACTCTACCTTCCATGGCTCTGCCCCTCGAGCCTTCCATGGCTCCACCTCACATGGCTCCACCTCTCACGGCTCCACTCCTCGAGCCACTCTGGGCTCCGCCTACCTTAGTTGAGCCACTCCAGATTCCACCTGCCTTCGTCGGGCCACTCCAGTTTCCGCCTGCCTCCGTTGACCCTTCCTTGGCTCTAGGTCTACACCACCGCCCTCAATCCCTGGGTCTCCACCACCTATGTCTCAAATCCCCAATATTCCTGTAGCTCCGTCTCTGCACCCATCTCAGGCATCGAGACCTCTAGTCCCTACTCTGTGGCCACTTCCCAGACCTCCTGACCCAGTCCCAGTTCTGCGGCTGCCTCCCAGGCCTCCTGACCCAGTCCCTGTCCTGCGACCCAGGCCCCTGGATCCATTTCAAACCCTGAAGCAGCCCCCCCAGGTCCCATTTGGAGATATTCCTGCAATTTTTTGGTGTAATATGGATCAGATGGCCTGTGGATGGTCCATGTTCAGATTTACGTGTCCGAGGTGTCACGAAATCTGTAGTTGGCAGCCAGCTAAAATATTGATTGATGCAAAAATTTATTTTCGTTACCAAACACCTCAGTAATTTTCATCTGCACCCTGGAGGAGTCTTAAAAATGTACCCATAGTTCTCAGCACTTAAGCTGTATTAATGTTTATTTTTACTGTAATAAATAAGATGCTAATTTATGTATGGTGAGGCTACATGACGGTGAGTCATTGGAGAATCATGTAAACAGTGTCTCCTGCTGCGGCTGTCACTCACTCGCACACTGAGCTGTAGGACTGATATATCCCACCAACAGAACTCCAGGGAGTCACTGGCAGAAATGATACTCTGTGTCTGAAACTAAACTCAGCTAGAGTCCATGCATCTCATTCTAGATCTGAACTGCATTGCTCTGGAAATCTCCATGAATAATCATTGCAAACTTGATTTTTACATTTTCTAATGGCAATGGCATTGCTGCTTGTCCATGCAATATACAGTATACTACCATGATTATAGGGTGTTGTGGGTGGTTGCCATGATGATAAGTGGTTGCTAATGTGTTCTGGGTGGATTTTAGCAAATTGCTATGTGGTTTTTAAGGAATTCTTGGTGGTTGTACTGTGCTGTAAGTTGTTGCTTACTGGCCCAAGACAAACGAGCCCACGCCTAAGTTGCTATGATATTCACCATGAGTTCCTCCAATGTTTTTTTTCATCTGCCAAGAAATAATCATAAGTCTAAACATTTATAAAAGTTATAGCACACATCTCCTCAAGCTGCATGATTTCATGACGCACAAATGGTGCATGACAAGTTTTATTTTAAACTATTTTATACACATTTTATTTGTAAAAAATTGTATTGTATAAACCATAACCATATTTAGCCTGTAAAGACCAAAGTATACTTAAGTCAGACATGATCGCTAGGCGAATGTTTACAGGATGCATGACACAAATTTTGTCATCAGCAGAGTGCTTGACCACTGAATGCATGCGGCACAATTTTTCTAATCACGCATACTCTGTATGCGCAGTATGCACATGTGCCTGGAATTATTTGCACTAATTAGTGGGTCCACAAGGTGGCAAGTCTCACATTTGAGCCATTGCGGTCACGAAGAACCGCGAAAATAATTATTTGCCAATAAACAACAGGAGACAAATGTCGAAACAACAACAGTGGATGTGCATGTCGTGTGAGGTCGTCTTGAAATACCTGCATTTGTATAACTTGAGCCTGAAAGAATATAAAGACATCTTTATGGGTTAAAAATCCTGAAGAGGAATAGTTGAGTGCATCTCAATGCAGATGTAGCATGCATTCCCCAAGCTCTCCTCCCAGCTGGACTTGCCTGAAACACCTCCCTAGGGAGGCACCCAGGGGGCATCCTTACCCACCTCAACTGGCTCCTCTCGACGCAAAGGAGCAGCGGCTCTACTCCGAGCTCCTCACGGATGACTGAGCTCTTCACCCTATCTCTAAGGGAGAAGCCCGCCACCCTTCTGAGGAAACCCATTTCGGCCGCTTGTACTCGTGACCTAGTTCTCTTGGTCATGACCCAGCCTTCGTGACCATAGGTGAGGGTAGGAATGAAAATTGATCAGTAGATATAGAGCTTTGCCTTCCGGCTCAGCTCTCTTTTTGTTACAACGGTGTGATAGAGCGAGTGCAATACCGCCCCCGCTGCCCAGATTCTCCGGCCAACCTCGCGCATCATTGTCCCCTCACTCGTGAACAAGACCCAGAGGTACTTAAACTCCTTCACTTGGGGCAATACCTCCTTCCCTACCTGGAGTACGCACTACATCGTTTTCCTGCTGAGAACCATGGCCTCAGATTTAGAGGTGCTAATCCTCATCCCAGACGCTTCACACTCGAATGCCAAGCAATCCAGTGAGAGCTGAATATCACGGACCGATGGTGACATGAAGACCACGTCATCTCCAAAAAGCAGCGTATGCATATGCTGTTTACCAGCAAAAAAAAACAATATGATCTTTTTGATGAAGGTAGTCTATCGGTTCTATCTAGTTAAAAAGCATGGTGTGGACACCAGCACACCAGCCTCTAAAAAGCGACATATGCTGGTTTTTCCACAGGGTATGAGAACAGTGATGGAAAGCAATTGTCCGTTTCTGCCCTTTCATGAAGGTGAGGCAGATTTACAGATGACTTTAATCTTCAGACGCCACTGAGCTGCTGTAATTATGAGTGCTTCAGAAAGGGAAGATTAACACTCTACTTTTCAATTAATATCTTGGAAATGTGATAATACAGCAGCAAGTCTCTCAAGGGGGGAAAGTTTGTCCTGGCCACTTGATTCCTCTTTGCTCTCTTTGTTTTAATGACTCTTGGTAAAACTAATAGCAGAGAGCATTTCTGGCTCCATTAGAGAAGAAAGTAACACTTATCACATTCCCAAAAGTTCCAGTGCAAGAGAGAGTCAGGAAATGAGCATGTGTGTCCGTGGATTACACTGCAGGATTAACATTGATGCAAAACAATGAAGAACCAACAATTAAAACAGATTAATTAGGGAGAAAATGTGCCTCTCAGGGTCAATCCAACACTCCCTCAGCCCTGGAGGAAGGAGCAAACAGCTCAGCACTAAGAGAGCTTACTGAGCCCCAGATAAATGAGCTGGCAGATGTTCTGTTCTGAATGTCCTCTGAGTTTCTCTTGTCGTTCTTTAGTAAATATTTTGGTTTCAAGAAGAGCTGGTTCCTCAGTGAGTGGCTTTTTGAGATTCATGCTGGTAGGATCAACACTTTCTGAGACTTTAAGAACCTAAGACAAACCACAAGAGATGTATAGTGTGTGTGTCAAATAAAAAATACTGGCTTTATGGATACATTTACCCTTTTTTAAATGTGTCTATTCTCCCAGAGCAGCAGATGTCACCAAAAGTATTATTGTGTATAATTATTGTAGTTGCATTTGGCAGACGCTTTTATCCAAAGCGACTTACAGTCCCTTATTACAGGGACAATCCCCCCGGAGCAACCTGGAGTTAAGTGCCTTGCTCAAGGACACAATGGTGGTGGCTGTGGGGGTCGAACCAGCAACCTTCTGATTACCAGATTACCAGTTATGTGCTCTAGACCACTACACCACTTTATGACACTAGTATGGTGTATTAGGGTACTAGGGTCTAGTAGGGTGTAATCAGACTGCGTTCTTGCAATTCATGGGTCCAGCACTTGCATCTGCATGTTTATTACTTGCATAGAGTAAGAGTAGTATGTTTCTGTATGTTCTGTGGAGGAAACCCGGGGCACCCGAAGGAAACCCACACAAACACGGGTAGAAACTCCTCACAGAAAGACCCCCTATCTGAGCCGAGACTCAAACCCAGGACCTTATTGCAACAGTGTTAACCACTGAGCCACTGTGCCGCCAAATGTTTCTTACTTGCGTAGAGTAAGAGTATGTTTCTTGTGCAAAGTATGTTATTTGCATAGAGTTAGAGTATGATTCTTACTTGCCTACAGTATATTTCTTACTTGCATAGAGTATATTTCTAACTTGTGTAGAGTTTGTTTCTGGTTTTAAAGTTGACCAGAGCCACAGATATGTGATGCATGACTTATTCTGAGATCACAGCCTTTACACTCACGCTATTACTCCTATCCATAAAAGAAGTCATAGCACTTTATAACACACACACACACCTTCACAATGCCCTCAAAGGGTCATTCTTCACATTGGTGTTTCAGTGCTACCAACCAATATTACTGTGATGCAGAACTCTGGGTCTCTCTGGGTCATCTCTCTCTCTCTCTCTCTCTCTCTCTGTCTATCTTTCTCGGTCTGTCTCTCTGTGTTCCACTTGCTAGACAAGTTTTCAGGCATGTGTCGTTTGGCAAATGTTCTAGCACAATGAGGGGAAGGGTAAATATTTTCCAGGAAAATTCCACCATCTGGTAGGCAGCTGGGACCTCCTGGTGGCAAAATGGAGAGCGAGAGAGAGATGACATACTTTTTGCAGAAACTTTCCATGTTGTTGCACAATATATTTAGAAACTTCTGCATCACTGTGTCTCATTCACCCAGTTAGCATGAATAGGATAATAGCACTGTCTATTTGTATCATCTCAATACTAGGATTATGGATTTAAACAAACCCATAACCCTAAATATTAAGCATGCAGCTCATCCTGCACCGTTTGTGCTGCAGACATGAATGATACCTGAAATCGAGTGGCTTTTAGAGGGGAATTGTGCTATGATTTTTTTAAGTAATCAGACTTTGGAGGATGATAAAACAGGCAGAAGAAGTCATCCATAGTCAAAGAACCTGAGCCATAAACCTGGGGGTGGGATCTTTTGACTTGGGTCCAGAAGCACATAGCAACTCTCTAAAATACACTCAAACACTGAAGTAACCACATAGCAATGCCCTGATAACCACACAAAACCCCCAAGTAACCTTACAGCAACTCACTAAAATACACTCAGAACACCTTAGGACCCGCGTAACAACATCCTGGCAACCACCCAGAACACCCTACCAACTTCATAGCAACTTAGCGGGAGGTGTTAATCACTTGACCATCGAGACTCCCTGCTGACTTAATGGCTTAAAAAACTGAAAAAACACCTTCGGCTTGCTTGAAAAAACATTCTGTCAATGAGGCAGGGTCTTGTGTTCCCGTCAAGTGACCAATGAGCATTTTCTTTTATTGATGAACTGAAAAGACAATCTGATATGAATGGTTTAATTATAGCTGCATATCATCACAAACGCTGACAGTAATCCAAAATGATTCTGTCACCAAGTGTATTTCCTGCAGTTTTTTTTCTACACTAAAAGACATCAGAAAGCGGAGCAACAACAGTCTGTTTTACTGCACGTAACCTCTACTTACTGAAAGCTACATTTGGACATATGTGTTCAAAGGAAAACCTTGAGGGGATAAATACATAATCATGGAATTTTACAAGGTAAAGTTACTTCATGAATCACATCCGAAGGCCGTTTTCACACCTGGATCATTTGCAGCATTTGCATATTTGAACACGGTAATCGCACTCGGATCCCATCAAAACAATTGGTCCGAGACCACCTTGACCTTGTAATTCAGCTTGTCACTGTAATTCATCATCAAAGCGTGGATCTAACCTTTTGGCAACTGGCTATATTAGCCAATATTATGACCTAATATTATATATTAGGTTATTTTTCATCATCGCTTCTCGCTTTTGGACTTTGGACAGTGGCAGAATAGACAAAGGTAGGACAGTGTCAGCAACTTTTAGACAGATAAAAACTTGGCTTCACTCTTTCTGTGTATATGTGTGTGTGCAAGTGCATGGCTGTGAGAGGGATGGAGAGAAAGCTCAGTGACCATGAGAACAGGCACTTTTCAATGCAGAAATAACACAAAAGCAACTAATTATGGTGTGACATCATCAGAGGGCATGTGCTACGTTCCAGCAAGGTGGCTAGAGCACCCAAGCCACCTTAGGATGAGTCCGGTGACAAGATGGCCAACAGGGAAGAACTACAATTCCCAAGCTGCCACTTAATCAGGGCTAGGTGCAGCTGATGAGTGTGGCATCTTGGCCTAATAAGACTGGACATTGTGCAAGAGCAGAAGTGACCTGAGTTGTGCACTGAAAATGTTTGGTTTTGGTTTTCTACTGTTGGCGAATTAAGGCCTTTTCTCTTTGTATTTTAAAACCATTAAAATGCTTCAATTTGTGGAAATTTGTGTTAATGACGGACCACGCCCCACTGCAATGGATGGCCAAGAACAAGGAGAGCAACGGGAGAATTACTAGGTGGTTCCTAAGCCTTCGGGCATTTAACTTTTCTGTTGTTCACAGATGCAGATGCCCTCTCCCATCGAGACATCCTCTTCAGCTTGGCAGCCCAACCTAGAACTTCAGATAATTGGTGGGGGTAGTTGGCATCATCAGAGGGCATGCACTAGAAGGGAAGTATGTTCCAGCAAGGTGGCTAGAGCAAGATGGCTCCCTTCCCCGAACTACAACTCCCAAACCACCTTAAGGTGAGGCCGGTGCCAAGATGTCCATCCGGGGAGAACTACAATTCCCAAGCTGCCACTTAATGAGGGACAGGTGCAGCTGATGTGTGTGGCCTGAGCCAGAAGAGACCTGAGCTTTTGGTTGTTTACTATTGGTGAATTGAGACCATTTTGTATCTTAAACCCATTAAAATACTTCTTTGAGAAACTGTTAAGCTGTTGTCTTCTCTGTCAGGACACCACACAAAGATCCCCAACCCCACTGGATGCCACAATGGATAAAAATCACCAAAATGGAAATGTTGCAATTTTGGTCTGTTTTAAAATCTAATCTTGTGAAGGTGATCTGAACCAAGAAGGAAATGCAAACATTTAACTTTTTTAGCACCCTTAAAGGGGAGTGCACCTTTAAATGTCCTCTTCATATTGAAATTAAAATCAGAACCCCAAAAATATATTTCTCCTCAAGAGATACTTTAAAATAACACTTTAAACGAACCTTTACATTTTTCAAACTTTTTCCATGAACCATATCACTTTGGATACCATTGGTGTGTAAAATGCAAAAGCACCTTCATTCTGTCTGTCCTCACTCCTTTGCATCAAATGGAATCTGCCCTGGAACATTAAGGTCTCCAATAGCACCGTTCTTCATAAACTCTTGGCAGTAGAGAAAACAGCCTTTGAGTGTTTAAGATTTCATTAGTAAGCACCTTGCTGTGGTTTTGTCCTGGGATCATTACAGTAATCTGCCACTGTGAATAACGGCTCTCATTGCCAACATCACACACACTTTGCTCCTGAAGAGGTCGAAAGACAAACACAAGAGAGACAGAGATATTTAAAGATGATGTTTTTTTTGTTGTTTTTTACATCAGAGAGTTCATTAAGTGTATCAGTCAGCAGATTATAAGTGTGTCTGATCTGCTGACTGTTTATTAATTCTGACATTCATAAGTATTACATCAGATACATCTGGACGGACGGTCTGTGTCCTCTAATCTGTTTTGACCTCTGACACTTGCAACTCCTCCTGTGATGTTCTCTGAAATGTCATCTTCCTCAGCCTAATATTCATGAATCAGAATTAAATTAACTAAATAAAAACATAAGTGTGGTCTCGGTCTGGGTCTCATAACTTGGTCTGAATCTAATGTTTCCTTCGGTATAATGCTTATAATTGAACTATGAGTGAGTGTGTTTTAAAAGAAATAGATGATATTCTGAACAGACATTAAACACCGACAGATACACATGTGTGCACACACACACACACACACACTCATGCTTAGCGCCCAAAAGACTCAAACTGCTGTCAAAGAGCTGTCAGCAAAACAGGTAAAGAGAGATACATGCATCTCAAAGAGACATTTAGTGTGAGGTTCTGACCCAGTTCTGCTCTCTGAAATCTCACCTGACTGAACAGACAGACTGACGTGGTATGCGTACAGATTTGCACTGGATTTCGGATTTCTGAGCACTGTTAAGAGAAAAACAATTACAATTTAGATCTAAACAAAAGCTTGGGAGGTGCTTTTTCATCTAATCCTTTTAATTCACAATGTAATGGATGGATGGATGGATGGATAGGTAGGTTACAACATACTGATAACTTGTGAAATTACTGTAACTATCCTTGAAGTGATTTACTCCCTGTATAAGAGCATGCAATTTTGTCAACCAGCTCGCTACCGCCCCCTGCTGGTCATCACACACCATAGTTCACAAGAACACGGCAACTTTATTCTTCCAAAATAATAATACTAAACAAGAAAAACATTCAACCAAGGGTCACCTCATTAACTAAGAAGTTATGTTCACTTAATTGAAGCGCTGAGGCCTGAACGGTAGCTGTAGAAATACAGTCTGTCAGTGTTAGATCATTTCTGTGGTCCCTGGAGATTAAATACTCAGAACACCTGGATTAATTACAGCCTTCAGCGATTATTCACACTGTCTGTAATTCTTTCTGACATACTGGAAAGTGTTTATGGAAAACAAGAATTGTCTTCATCCTCTGGAACACACAGACACTCACTCAACTGTAATTCACACCTTCACTCAGCTCCTTAGTTTGCTAGAACTACTGTAGGAGATGCAAATCTGCAGATTTTGATTTGTGGTTCAACTGTGGAACAACATAAATATATGTAGTATTTGTAAAACAAACACTTCAATGCTGAACAGCGGCACAATTTATTTTAATAAACGTGGTGTAATAGCATCCATGACCAGTAGATGGCAGTACAATAAAGAAATTAAGCCTAGAGCAGAAACTAATCAAAACGAAAGTTCCAAAGTGGGCGGGGCGTTAGTGGCCCGAAAGTCATCTCGGATTGGTAGAATATTCATTTAAATGGCTTAAGGACAAATTTGCAAATGATCAAATCTACAATCTTTTTTTGTTTGTTTTTTACCAAGTAAATAAGCAGCTCTGTCGGTTCTAGAGGGGCCCTGACAGAAGCCTGGCCCCCATGTGCCCCCCTCAGGGAAACACTTAAGGAAGTATTGCGGATGAGAAAACAACGTAAAAAAATTATGTCTTCCAGATGTAGCCTAAACACACAGATCAAACAGATGTCTGAGTGAAGTACGTGTGCTATCAAGGTAGGGCCTCCAAGGTTAGCAAAAGATAGCGTAACATGGCAGTAAACTGGTGAGGAGACCAGAGGCTGTTCTTTTTGAATGGATGTTAAAGGGATAGTTCATACAATAATGAAAATTATCTCATAATTAACTCAACCTCATGCCATTCTGCAGAACACAAATAAAGATTTTTAAGAATATCTCAGCTCTGTATGTCCGTACGATGCAAGCAAATGGTGATCAGACCTTTTGTAGCTCCAAAAATCACATTAAGGAAACAAAGAGGTAATCTATAAGACTACAGTGGTTAAATCGGTCTTCAGAAGCAAGAAACAGATACAAATTTAAGTCTTTTTTTTCCTCTCCACTTTTACATCTGAAAGTCGCATGTAGTGCCTGTTTAGTTTCACTTTCACATCTGAAAGTGAAAGTTAAAGTGGAGATTTAGAGTTAAAAAGTGACTTCAAAATGGTTCTGTTTCTCACCCACACTTATTATATTGCTTCTAAAGATATGGATTTAAACACTGGAGTCATATAGATTACTTTTGCGTTTCCTTTATGTGATTTTTGGAGCTACAAATGTCTGATCACCATCCACTTGCATTGTATGGACCTACAAAGCTGAGATATTCTTCTAAATTCTTCTGTTTGTGTTCTGCTGAAGAAAGAAAGATATAGGCTACAAATATGGCATGAGGGTGAGTAGATGATGAGAGAATTTTCATTTTTGGGTGAACTACCCCTTTAATGGAGGAGATGCTTCAGTATACCAAATAAACTGCTTTTGTGAGGAAACAATCACTTAATGAATGTGTGGCCTGTCAGCTAATCTTCAACATGTACTAAACAATCCTTTTGGGGCGAACTGTGTGTGACGTTTACTACGATAAAATTGCTGTTTTATAAGAGAAGTCACAGACCATTTTGAGACAGGTAGATGTCAGTGTATGGCTCTCCCCATTCATTTATATAGTATCCGCAAATGATGATTTACTGTCGTAGTTGAACTTTACGCTCATATTGGAGACCACTGATGTTGGTATCTCAGTGTAAAATAATCTCTGGTGATAGTATGAAGTTATTAGGGTTACAAAAAGTCTACTATTTTGACTAAAACTAAAGTTACAATGTAACTAAGTTACAATCAATGACTATGGTCTTTGGCCCACAGAGCGCCAATTGCAGGAGCGGGCTGTAATGACAGCTGGTGGCTAGTTGAGGGCAGCAAAACTCCTCTAAATTATCTTCTGTGCAACCAGTTTAAACTAACTCGCTTCTCTTGCGTTTCAAACAACACAGCTGCATGCATTAAAGACATTTTACTGGGGCTGGAAGGAGGAGGAGGATGGTCATAATTCTGATGTTGAAGAGATATCAGGGATCTGGAAGTGTAGACTGCGCATGTCTGAGCCGTTGTGCTTCCTGCCGCGGCGTGATGACGTCAACCGGCGCTCTGCATTGTTTTGACTCAGAAAAAAAATTCTAACCAAAAAGATTCTACCAAAAAAAAAAAAAAGCTTGAAAAACACATTTAAGCCGATATATTATAACAGGCTCAAGCTTCGGATCTGACGGCAGGTGAGATTATTAATGTTTGACGGGTTTTGCATGATTCGGGTGCACATTTCGGGTTATAAAACATTTTAATGTTCTGTGACAATACTTACAAAAAGTACTTTGGTGGTACCATGGTACAGTGATGGCATCAGGTGGTACTTCCATGGTACTTTGATAAATACTGCGGTACTGAATAATTACCATATTTATATTCCGTCGTTACATTATTTGTAATAACAATTTTACCATGGTACATATCCCAAAAACATGGTGTATTTTTTAAAGTAGACCTAGATTATGTTTAGGGTATTTATTTAATCAATATGGGTTAATTTTATTTATTTATTTTTTACGTCACTGTTATGTTTGATGCTGAAGGTCAGAGGTCATGGAGGAGCAGAGCGGGTCACCAGGGGTCAACACGGAAAACAGCAGCCAGCGGAATGGGAATGAGGTGAGCAGATCATGTAATCGATGACCCTGATGCTGCCTGCGTTAATGGTAGTTCCCTCAAAAATGCAATTTATGTCATCATTTACTCACCCTCATGTTGTTCCAAAGCCATATGCCTCAGTCACCATTCACTTTAATTTTATTGATTAAAAAAAAAGTAAAAGATTCAGTTAAAGTGAATAATGACTGAAGTTAACGTTCTGCCTGACATCTTTTCTGTTGCACGTGTTTGGAACAACATGGAGGCCTAGTGAATGATGGCAGAATTTGTCATTTTTAAGTGAACCGTTTCTTTAATGTGTCTAAATTGTGTTTTCAGCAGAAGCCTCGCAGGAGCAGCTGGACTAAAGGCAGGAGGAGGAAGAAGCCGCTGAAGGACAGCAACGCCCCCAAAGCTCCGCTAACAGGATACGTGCGGTTCATGAATGAGCGCCGTGAGCAGCTGAGGGCGGAGCGACCAGAATTGCCTTTCCCAGAGATCACAAGGATGCTCGGGAATGAGTGGAGCAAACTACCTCCTGAAGAGAAACAGGTAAAACTTTTATTTTCATGATATCCACGATGCTGCCCCAGAAATGTATTTGTTTTATGGTTATTCTTGTGGAATCTCTCCTTGTCTATATTTCATGTTTAATATACATGAGGAACGGGGGGGGCCTTGGCAGCTCAGCGAGTATTGAAGCTGACTACCACCCCTGGAGTCCCGAGTTTGATTCCAGGGTGTGCTGAGTGACTCCAGCCAGGTCTTCTAAGCAACCAAATTGGCCCGGTTGCTAGGGAGGGTAGAGTCACATGGGGTAACCTTCTTGTGATCACAATTAGTGGTTCTCGCTCTCAATGGGGTGCGTGGTAAGTTGTGCATGGATTGCGAAGAGTAGTATGAGCCTCCACATGCGGCGTCTCCGCGGTGTCATGCACAGCGAGCCATGTGATAAGATGCGCGGATTGACTGTCTCAGAAGTGGAGGCGACTGAGACTTATCCTCCACCACCCGGATTGAGGTGAGTGACCGCACCACCACAAGGACCTACTAAGAAGTGGGAATTGGGCAGTCCAAATTGGGAGAAAAAGGTATACAATTTAAAATAAATAAATGTACATGAGGAATGGGACTTTGGTCCAATGAGATTTCATTGTGGGTGTGGCTACACAGCCAAGCAAAGAAAAAGAGACCAAGTGACCAACAAAATGTAATTTCACTGTCGCTGCTACTTTTGATAGAAATTCAGATTAACATGGAATGACATCATATTTCATCTTGTTTTGACATTTTATAAAATCAGATTAAAAGACACACATTCTGCCTTCAGAAACACCATCAGAAGTGTGTATACAACATTGTGCTAAATTTACACACTGATTTACATCTCTCTTTCTCAGCGGTATCTGGATGAAGCAGACAGAGATAAGGAACGCTACATGAGGGAACTGGAGCAGTATCAGAAGACTGAAGCTTATAAACACTTCAGCAGAAAGGTGCAAGAAAAACAGAAAGAAAAGAGACACAGAGGAGGTACAAACATACGCACCAGTATTTAAGAGATACAGTACATTATGTCCAAACTAGGCATAACGCAAAGTTTCCAGCATCGTCATTTTTCACCAATTCTTTTCCAAAGAAGTGACAAAATCACTCCCAATCAGAACATGTTTGATCTTTATAATATAGTTGGATGTGGAGCGGGAGTTCGTGCAATCCAACAAAAATAGAAACCAAACGACTTGACAAAATGTTTTGTCATTCATCACGGTCGCAACTGGTTTAGACAAAACCATTAGCGTGGAAGAGAGGATTTATCGCCTTTCACATTATCGCATTGTGCCTGGTTTGGATACGGTGTAAGACTAAAAAGAAAAAAAACAGACGACGGTCCGATTGTGAAATGCCACTTTCTATTTTATCAGATGCTGGAAGACAGGTGCCTGGTGAATCTCTTCATGAGGTAAGATATCAATGTCTGGGCTCACATGGAATCTGTACACATTTTTCACATCATGGAAAACCTGAGATCAGAGATATGATATTGTAAATGGTAAATTGTCTGCACTTATATAGCGCCTTTTTAGCTTTACACTGTGACTCATTCACCCATTCACACACACATTCACACACCAATGACAGCAGAGCTGCCATGCAAGGCACTAGCCTGCCATTGGGAGCAACTTGGGGTTCAGTGTCTTGCACAAGGACACTTCGGCATGTGGAGTCGTGTGGGCTGGGAATCGAACCACCAACCCTGCTATTAGTGGACAACCCGCTCTACCACCTGAGCCACAGCCGCCCGCGGCAGTATTTGGAATTGGAATTCTGTGGTCGCAGATTCCAAGCACGCCAGTCTATGAATGGTGTCATTTTCACAGACTCCTCAATGTAAAACCACATCTATACTACTCCCAATTGCATTTCCTAACGTCATCGTTTTCCAAAGTATGTGGTACTGAGCATTCTTGAAAGTCATAGTTTTCGGTGGAAGAAAACCAAAGTGGATGTGAGGTGTAAACATATGTCTGTTTAAATGAGCACTCAAACTACAAACTTCACCCTTCTTATTCTTTGTCTGTCCCTCAGAAGGATCTAGAGATAAAGGATCGCTCTGTGTTTGATATTCCCATTTTCACTGAGGAGTTTCTGAACCACAGTAAAGGTGAGAGTTGAGTGCTATTTGTGTGTGTTGTGTCTGTAACTAGAGAAAAACTAAGAATCAGTTTGATCAATATTTTTAACGGATATTTACCTGGTTCTTTAAAATCAGGTTAACAGCTGAAGTTGGACCCAAAAGACTACATTTTAAATATTCATTTAGTAAGGGGCTTTGAACAAGTGTATATTGCAACTAAACCTTTGTAGACTCTGAGCAATATTAGTTTTGCAAAGCAGTTTACCAGAGATTATTGATAAATTAAGTTCTCAATGTGCCTAAAAGCAGAAGTGCATAACGGTTATTGGACACTGAAGCAAAAATAATCAGTCTCGTAAAGGTCATTAAAAACCAATATTAAGGGTTGATCTCTATCTGTAACGGTGTTATTTATCTTCATTGTGTGTGTTTGTGTTTTAGCGCGTGAGGCAGAAATGCGTCAGTTGAGAAAGACGAATATGGAATACGAGGAGCGTAACGCTGCACTCCAGAAGCACGTAGAGAGCATGCGCTCAGCTGTTGAGCGTCTGGAAGGAGATGTGTTGCAGGAACGCTCGAGGAATGGACTCCTGCAGCAGCACCTGGACACCCTGCGCTCGGCCCTCACACACAGCTTCTCTGCCGTCCCCCTGCCTGGTGAGACACACACTATCAGCTGTGTTCAGTGGTAGGGCTCAGTTCGTTTGGAGGTTCAAATGAACTGATTCATTTGAGTCATCATCACTCAAGTGTTCTCAGAAGTCCATGTGTGGCATTTTGCATATTCTGTATTTGTGTCTATAGAAATATCTAATGAAATATCACTGTTATTGAGTTAAGTTACAGGGTTCCCACCATTTTTGACCATTATGATTCATTATTGATTCAAATAATTTTGAAATGCTAAGTCTGATGGTGGTTGCAATGGTTCAACTACTTTATAGAAAGAACTCAAAAGAACGACTCACTGACAAATCGGACAAATGGATTGCGAATGAGTTTTACTCTTCATAAGAGCAATATCTACGGTGGCCCAGTAGTGCACAACACAACGAAATTCAAAAAGCAAACATAAGTTCACAACACAACGCAAAAAAGCCGCAACACAACGCAAAAAAGCCGCAACACAACGGAATAGCCACAACACAACGGAAATGCTCCCGAAATGCTCCTGCTCTCAATCTCCCATGTGTTATCGCTGGCGGTCTGGATTAGTCTGGCTCTTTTTCGTGAGTCGGCTCGTTTGACTCAGCTCACTGAAAAGAGCTGAGTCAAATATAAGTCTTTTGGCTCACAAACGGCTCTTTAAAAAAAAAATGTTTTCTCTATGATAGGTGTGAAAACAATTCTAATTCAATTATTAAATGAACTCATACTCGCAATGTCTCACAATTTCTTTAAAAATGCATTGATTTGTTATGAAAAAATAATACTATTAAGCATTTGCATTAGAACTTTTTAATGTATAGAAACAGTATTCAAAACAAATACAATCTGAACATAATAGAACCCATATTAAAGAAAAAGCTGTTTCTCGAAGCTCCGCTAGCTTCACAGTTAGGTGCACAGTTCGCATATGCCGGTGTAGGTTGTAGCGTAGAACCGGCTTTATGCGATATTTTTTTGGCAAATTCTACACTGTGCTTTAACATTGTCCACATCATTAAAGTGGTTCCAAATGCTGCTGTGCTTCCGACTCATTTTCCTGCTTTTGCTTTGTTTTCACATGTGTTTTTCCTGTCCTGTCCTCCGAGTTTGACGCTGTGTGTGTGTGTGTGTGTGTGTGTGTGTGTGTGTGTGTGTGTGTGTGTGTGTGTGTGTGTGTGTGTGTGTGATGGCTCGGCCGTATAATTGGTTGACACCTTGTGTATGTATGATTGACAGGAACAGAACGTGAGGCTGATCAGACAGTCAAAATTTAGTCATTTAGTGCCGACGCTGCCCCCTAGTGGTCGGGATCATTTCCGTTGTGTTGTGGCTATTTCGTTGTGTTGTGGCTATTTCGTTGTGTTGTGGCTTGTTTCCGTTGTGTTGCGGCTTTTTTGCGTTGTGTTGCGGCTTGTTTCCATTGTGTTGTGAACTTATGTTTGCTTTTTGAATTTCGTTGTGTTGTGCACTACTGGGCTACCGTAAATATCTAGCTCAATATGTTGGAGCAGAGAAAAAATAGAAAAATATATATTCATGAAAGAAATTTCCAGAACTTTTGCATGACTTTTCCTGGCCCGGAAAACACAATTTTAAAAGGAATGATCTGGGTACAATACAAGTTAAGCTCAATCGGCATCTGGGTTACAGTGAAGCTCTTACGATGGAAGTGAATGTGGCCAATCCGTAAACGTTAAATTGCTCACTGTTTCAGAAATATTGCCTCAAGATGTAAACAATATGTGTGCTAACATGATTTTAGTGTGATAAAATTGCTCACAAATTTTTTCTGTGTAAAGTTATGGCCAATTTTACAACTTCGTTGCCATGACGACGTAACACGTAAACTCTAGAAATCCTCATAATGATGATTTAAACAAATTTACAGCTCAAATAATACACAAGGTTTAACAGAAGAATTTATGCAAGTACTTTAATAAATTAAATTGCTTCACATTTCTGCCTTTAAAACCCTCCAAAAATTGACCACATTCACTTCCATTGCAAGTGTTTGGCCTTGATATTTGTAAAAATATTTTTTGTGGTAATCAACATTATGCAACAAGTTATATCGATTGAGCTTAACTTGTATCGAACCCAGAATATTCCTTGAACATTCCCTGATATTTGAAGGTTCTACATGACTGTCGTAACTCTGTATATAAATTTGAGTGATTATGAGTTGCATTTAAAGTAGCAAATTATGTTTCAACCCTTTGATATGTCTCCCCCAAATTTCATGTTTAACTAGGGAATACTTCTCATGTTGCCTTTATCTTAAAATGAAGTGTTCCAGTTTGAAACATTCACCCTAATTGTATTGTGTTTTATCCAAACTGTTAAAAAGCATCAGTTTAAAAGAGTGATTCATTCATGAGTCAGAGGTCACTGTTCTGTGGCAGCTATGATGCTAACTTGCCATGTTTCTGTAGGCAGTGGAGAGATGCCCACACAGGATTCCATCGACTCCTACATGAAGAAGCTTCACAGCATCATTCTGTCCAACCCACTGGAGCACCAACACCTGATCAGCACCGTCAGGGATGTAGTCAACCGCCTGGACAGGTAGCATGTTTTCATTTCTTACTGATTTTATCTGATTTTGCTGCAACATGTAGCATGAATGTGATTCAAGTGTGTGATAATGCAATGCTGTTTCTGATTGGCCGGCAGGTAATTTAGAATATCCGCCCCCACATACTGTTGCCCCACCTTCATTCCGGCAAGGACCACATTGTCAGATGTTTTGTCCATCAATTATTGAAATGTATCGTATTATTTATGTGGGGTTTCTTTTTTTTTTTTTTAATGCTGTTTTTATCTGTTCATTTTTAGCTTTCTAATTTAGTAGTTGATGTTTGTCATGCATTAAAAAATTATTAAAGATCCAAAACTTTCAAGGGATGGTGCGAATTCTTCTGCATGTATACATGTCTGTGTATTATGATTTTAAACCAAATTTGATATGGCACTTTCTTTTTTATTATGTAAATTAAATGTTTTTGTGTGAAGAGAGGTAGGTTCATTTGTAGTTGGTGTCTTTGTTCTGATTAGACTTGTGAGGCTGAAATTAATTTCCTGTATGTCAACTGTTTGTGACATTTAATGAATACAATAAAGCTCATATACTGCAAGTATATGACGACGTTGATGAGAGTGTGATCTGATTTATTTCTCTCCTCCCACTCATGTGCTTGATGGTTTCTATTAATTAACTTGATTTGGTTCCCTCTGGGATGGAGCACTCTAGACAGCACAGACTGCACACGCTCTGGAAGGCCAGTGCTGAAGAGCTGTAGGCCAGTTGGGTTAAAGCAGGTGTGAATTAATTAGCCATTTTTTATTGTACTGAAACAGATGTCTGGGGTGAGATGCAGTGACTGGTCCAGAAAAGCAGGTGTTTTTTATGTAATGTGAGAGTTTTTTTTAGGGCTTGAAGCATGATGGCCTGTTTTATCTGACCTTGAAAGGAATGTTTTGGGTTCAATAATGATCATTACTGTAATGAACAATGGAAGTCTAAGGACCAAGGCATTGCACTGGGATAAACATTACAGTACTTTACATGGGTCAATGACATGATGCTCATACTTTTAGTCTGGGTCTATTAAGTCATTAAAAATGCAGTTCTTGGGCTTAAAGTAAAGCATTTCTAAGTGGTGTAACTGTCCAGAGATAGTGAAAAAAAAAAAACTGAAAAATCATAAAACTGAAAGGATAATTTTTGACCCTCATGACTGTGTGTGCATTTTTTATTTTTATTTTTTGCAGATATTGTGACATTTTTAAAGATAAGGCAGGCACATTTTGTGCAGGTCAAATGGAGTAACCATAGGAAAACATTGTGATATTTTTGTGAAATATATTAATGTGGTTGAAACTTTTTTTAAATTAAAGGTGCAAGAAAAGTATTTTAATAGCTTTTACTTTTTTTATTTAAAAAAAATTCTATAAATATTTAAAAAAAAATATGAAACCAACATGGACACAAATATAACTTTTCAACAAACGAGACACTTTTTTTTCTTTTACTGAATTTTTTAAATATTTCTCAATTTTGTAAATCTCGGGATACCTTATTTGTCAATTACGGAAGCCCTGAACCGCAAGGTGGAAAAAACAAATAGTGGTAGTGGGGCCCCGGTGGCAGCGGAGGCCCTGTGCAGCCGCATATGACACTTATTATGCAGGGCCGGCTCTGTTGCCGTGTTTACAGAGAGGAGAGATTGGCTTCAGCTGCACATGGACTCTGGGACATGTGTAATTTCCTCTGTTGTCAGGTCCATTTCCTGTCAGACAGCAGGACTTCCTGTCATCTGTCAGGAATGTTGTGTATGGTGTGGCACAGGATGACCTTGCTTCCTTTCAATACTTGTGTCCTTCTGCACAAAAGCTTTAACTCTCACAATTACAAATCATTGAGTAGTTAATATTTCTCTCCCTTTCACCCAATGCTGTCTGAGTTTTGGGGTACAGCTGAATATTGCCCCTCAAGATGCTTTTCATTTCCTCATATAGAGAGACAAGGGGGAGAGGAGAGTGAGTCATGATTTGTGGAGCTCATTTCCTGTCTCTTATACTGAACATCCACCCTGAAACCACAGACAATAGACTCAAACAAGCCAATAACCCACAGACAATGAGCTCAACATCACTTTCTCTGAATCAGCTGAGCTCAGCCCTGTCGGGCGGGGGGCGGGGGGGGGGTTTGACTATTTGAATGTAATCATTTCAGTATTCAGGATTTAACTATCCCTTTAAAGGAATATTCTGGGTTCAGTACAAGTTAGGCTCAATAGAAAACATTTGTGGCATAATGTTGATTACCACAAAAAAATTTCTTAACATTTTTTTTAAAATCTGGGTTCATTGAGGCACATATATGTGATAGGGGCCAATATGTAAACTTTTCAAATACTCAAATACTTTCAAAAGTATTGCCAGAAGATGTAAACAAATTTCAAATGCATGTTAAGATTATTTTAGTGGGATAAAATCACTTACTAACATTTTCTGTGTAGTACAGTTCAAATAATACACAAGTTTTAACAGAAGAATTAATTTAAGTGTTTTTATAAACTTATAAGCTTCACATTTCTGCCTTTAAACCCTCCAAAAATTGGCCCCATTCACTTCCATTGTAAGTGCCTCACTGTAACCTTGATTTTTACTTCCTTTTTTTAAAGAAAAGAAGGGATGAAACGTTATTACCCAATTTGTGATAATCAACATTATACCACAAATGCTTTCGATTGAGCTCAACTTGTTGAACCCGCAATATTCCTTTAAGTGTCTGACTGAGGTGGTTTGTAGAAAAGGTTGGTTGTTCATTTATGGCTTCAGATTGAGTCATACAAGCACTTTAGTTTTATGTTTGGTTTCACATTCAGCAGCATTTGTTCAGCAGAACTGAGCAAAAGTGCATTAGCTGGCATTACAATGAGGTTTCTGAAATGATGATGCTTTGAACACTCAGCAGAAGGCCTTTGTGAATGCATTACTGTTGTGCTTTTACTGTTATTTTGTATCAACTAAAAGATGAGTCTAAATTGTCTGTGGTAATCACAGAATGCTATTAAGTTGAAAACAACCCAGAAAATACTTTTAAAGGACTCTCAAATGAATACTGATAACACATACAAATAAATTTGTCTCTTTGAAAGGATTTCGATTCAGAAAGCTCCTGTATCATCTGTTGGGATATTTAAGAATCACTGAAGGTGTGTCCCAAACCGCACACTTCTGCACTATTCAATGTCCTTTTGTACTGTAAGTAGTGTGAGTAGTAGGCTATGTTAACACAACAAAAATAAGTGTACCGTGGTGAGTTTATGAGATTATGGTGAGTGTGAACGGTGTGAAATGTTGGACACTTCGTGCACTCAGCACTTGCGGCTTGCTGTTTGTAGTGGACAAAACAAATGTAAATAATGGAGAATGTAGCAACTAGCGAAACTACAAATGTAAGTTGAATGCTTTATCATCACCTCACACTGTGTGAATATGTACATTCTTTGAGATACAAGTATTAGCTAACAAAATGTAAATTCTGTCAGCTTTTAAATTTCCATCACTAAATGGCTGAGAGCATAGTGTATATTATAATTGCATAGTGTATAGTTCAGCATTTGGGGCGCAGCTATGTTGTTTGAGATACAAGTGTTGAACTGAGGTTGGCTAATGCGCTAAAGCTAGCAGGGACACATTGCATGCATTTGAAACGTCATTTCCATCAGCTGTTAAACAGCGAATGCTTCTGTATAGTGAAAAATACATTAAGTATACCATTAGGGATGATACTACACTTTTTATTTCTCCGCTTTTCTCCCCAATTTGGAATGCCCAATTCCCAATGCGCTCTAAGTCCTCATGGTGGCATAGTGACTTGCCTCAATCCGGGTGGCAGAGGATAAATCTCAGTTGACTCCGCGTCTGAGACCGTCAATCCGTGCATCTTATCACGTGGCTTGTTTAGCACGTTACCGCGGAGACATCGGAGACTTCAAGCTATTTTCGCGGCATCCACACACAACGAGCGAGTGCGAGAACCACATTATAGCAACCATGAGGAGGTTACCCCATGTGACTCTACCGTCCCTAGCAACCGGGCCAAATTGGTTGCTTAGGAGACCTGGCAAGAGTCACTCAGCACACTCTGGATTCAAACTTGCAACTCCAAGGATGGTAGTCAGCATATTTTACTACATAGTGCATAGTGTAAAGTTCGTCATTTGGGACACAGCTTCAATTTCTAAATCATGTGATGGTTTTCACACTGTTCTTCAGGATAATGTGTAACATGTGTGCGCTATCATTAAACCTAACATAATATTAATAAATAAATGCATAATAAACAACCGTTCATCTCGTTTGTGTTTTGTAAATTAGTTTATTGTTTTTATTATGTTTTATTTGTCATATATGGTCTAGTTTAGTGTCTGCAAATTAATTATTTACTTCCACTTGTGGGAGGAGCTAAGGACCGCGTGCAAACGTCATTAGTGGGCGGGACCAAGAGATTGTTCGTCTCATCTGAACTTTCTTACGAATCAGCTTGTTATTCTGAATTATTTGATTTATCCTCATATCTCTCAAAACAATCGGACTCTTGCACGTACCTTGGCACCATATGTGATTTACTTATTTCACTTTATAAGGAAAGTTTTCCTGTGAAATGCTACAGGTTTCTCCTAATAATATTTAGATATTTTTGACATCAAACTCTCTGTGGCTCAGTTTGCCTCAAACCATAAACGGTTTTAATATTCTTTGTTAATGTTATAAAAATATTTCTCAAATGAAAACAGCACCACACAACTGCTGCCTGGGAGCAAGGCGCGCTCCCGACATTCCAACACGGAGTGCGCTGCGCGTCCACAGCGCCCTGCCCTCTGCGCGTCCCCGTGCAGCAGCAGGACTCGAGCCGTTAACGGAGCAGCGGATCACTGACGTGCGATCACAGATATCACGCAATCAAAATACTTATGAGAGCCCACGTTCGGTTTAACGACAGTTCCGCGACACCATGGTAATGACAGCGCCCATGGATTCGTAAGGAGAGCGTTGTCGTTGGCTGAAGGTAAGAGCGGAAAGTTCGTACGGAGTTTCACTGAAAGGTCCGCGCTGATACGCGTCGCTCCGCGAGACGCAGCAGCGCGTGCGAGTGGCGCATTTGTACGCAAGAGCGAGACACTTGACGGAGCAACACAGCTGTGATTTCTTCACCAGTTTGCCTTCAGTTTAACGTCTCTGACTGACTTAAATGCTTCAAAAGGCCCTCGGTTCACAGTAACGCTCGTGCTGTGGCGGTTTAACGTTTAAACTAAAGCAGGACGCGTTTTTCTGTCTGAAATCGGTATGTATCCGCTTCAGTTGGGAAAAGTGACATTTGTGTTAAATTATTACACTGAAGAGATTAAGTGTATTTTTCTTCTTCAGGAAACTCCATGAGGAAAATAACAGACGAGATCTGAGAGCCGGTTCTTGAGAATTCCTCCGTGTTTCTGTCACGTCAGGATGTGTGTGAGATGCTGTTTGTGTGAGTTTATGATCAGTTTGACCAGCTTTCACAGAAAAGTACAGGAAATATTTCAGAAATGTTTGGAAAGGGTTCATATCTTTAAGTGTGTTCTCACTTTTGTCATTGTAATGCCTTAATTTTCCATTATGGGTGATTCTTGCATTTTTCTCTCCGTATTTATTGCCCAAAAGATACAAAATAATAATAATAAAAGCGCTTTTGAAGTCACACATTATCCATATTATTTGTTGTAGGCTGTGTTGTTATGAATAACCACACTTCAGGTATGATCTAGGAACTAAATATACATGGTAACCATGGCTACTGCCAGAAAATACCATTGATACTACAGTTATTGTTACAGAATTATACTAAATTTAAAATGTGATCTCATTCAAACATTGTCAAAAGAGTTCAGAGCCGTTTATGGCTATTGCCAAATAACCACAGTTTTCAATTTACATGGTCACTTTACAGTTGCATGGCTGAAACTATGGTTACCATTGTACATTTTTGTTACAGGCAGTGGTGGGATAGCTTTCTGAAATGTCAAATTCAGGAGTACATGTTGTGTTTTCATGAGATGTTACAGTGTATGTCCTCCAGAATATTCTAGGTTCAATAAAAGCTGAGGTCAGTTTTTTTTTTTGTACATAATGTGAATTACCACATATAAATAATTTCAACCCGTCTCTCCTTTTCTTGAAACAAAGAAAAAACAAAAATCAAGGTTACAGTGAGGCACTTACAGTGGAAGTGAATGGGGCCAATTTTTGGAGGGTTTAAAGGCAGAAACGTGAAGCTTATAAGTTTATAAAAACACTTAAATTAATTATTCTGTTAAAACTTGTGTATTATTTGACTTGTAAAATTTTAAGTCGTTGTTTTGCGGGAGGAGTTTGCATGTTCTCCCCGTGTCTGCGTGGGTTCTCTCCGGGTACTCCGGCTTCCTCCCACCATCCAAAAGACATGCAGGCTAGGTTAATTGGTGTCTCCAAAAAAAATTGCCCTAGGTGTGGATGTGAGTGTGAGTGTGAGTGTATGTCTGTCTATGTGTGGCCCTGTGATGGACTGGCGACCTGTCCAGGGTGTCCCCCGCCTTTCGCCCAATGTTAGCTGGGATAGGCTCCAGCCCCCCGCGACCCTGTACACAGGATAAGCCGTTGACGATGGATGGATGGATGGATGGATGGATGTTTTGCGGGATTACAAGGTTTACTGCATTGCCTTGTCATGGCTGCGAATTTGTAAAACTGAATATAACTTTATGAAGAAAGGGTTAATAAGTGTTTTATCGCACTAAAATCATGTACACAGGAATAGTGTTAACGTCTTGTGGCTATACTTAGGAAACAGTAAGTATTTTAGCATTTACAGATTGGCCCCCATTCACTTTCATTGTAATTACCTCACTGCAACCCCACTGTTTTGCTTTTTTATAGAATAGGAGGGACAATTAAAAATAAATTTTTGTGGTAATCAACATTATGCCTCACATGCTGCCGATTGAGTTTAACTTGTAATGAACCCGGAATATTCCTTTAAGTGGAGTTCTTTGTTTTTGTGAATAGCTGTCAGAGGGTTGTGATTTGTTCAGGGAAGGATTTTGAGCCCCAGGGAACAGGTGTGATCCAGCACCCTGGGGAGGGTTGTGTGCAAACACACACACAAATGCATGTGATTATGCTTCACAGTGCAAGGGTGTAGAATCAGATCAGGACCTGACTGAGAACATGGTGTTGAGTAAGGATCACATTCATCCCTTCATTTCAGTTCCAGCTAATAAAATTCACTCTGTTAGTGAGAGTCAGTCACTCGCAGTGCTGGATAGTAACATATTACATGTAATCTGGATTATGTAATCGGATTACCAAAATCAAGTAATTGTACTCATATTCATTTACATTTGAAAATACTTGTAATATGATTATTTACTTTTTTATAGAATACACGATTACATATTAACAAGGCAACAACAGTAAATTGTTAATAATTTGATCATGCTAATTTTTCAATCTTTTACATTTTTCATGGGAAGAAAAATGGAAGAGAGGGGGAAGGGGAGGGTTGTGTGTATTGTAGTCAGAACTGATAATCGCTACTAGCCAGTCAGGTGAAGATGGAGCGGTCTACCTTAGCATTTAACCACTTAATCTATAGAGATCATTTAAAATATAAGAATAAAATTACACCAATGGTGTGCAGCTCACACATTTAAATTAATTGCTTCAAAAGATCTATTGGATGCCATCTCTGAGAGTCTGCGCCCACTGGGTACACAATAGTTCAACTGCAAAATGAGCAGAAATATGGAACAAAGTCCATCGCTCTACTGTTGAAACTTGAAGCATGAAACTTCACATAAAACTTGACATAATTGTTGCTTGTGTGACTCTGTGGAACACTGCTTTTTTTTTTTTTTTTGTATCCCCTTTTCTCCCAATTTGGAATGCCCAATTCCCACTACTTAGTAGGTCCTCAGGGTGGCGTGGTTACTCCCCTCAATCCGGGTGGTGGAGGACAAGTCTCAGTTGCCTCTGCTTCTGAGACAGTCAATCCATGCATCTTATCACGTGGCTCATTGTGCATGACACCACGGAGGCTCCCAGTATGTGGAGGCTCATGTTACTCTCCGTGACAACTTACCACTTGCCCCATTGTGAGTGAGAACCACTAATCGTGACCACAAGGAGGTTACCCCACGTTACTAACCTCCTTAGCAACTGGGCCAGTTTGGTTGCTTAGGAAACCTGGCTAGATTCACTCAGCACACCCTGGATTTGAACCCATGACTCCAGGGGTGGTAGTCAGTGCCCAGGCCCCCTGAAATCTGCTGTTTTAAAATAATCTGCTCTTTTAGAATATTCTTGCTGTTCAAAAGTTAGCATCTTGCACCACTGGTTTGGAATAGCGATGGACTATCAGTAAGCAGTAAGGGTTAAAAGTGTTTCATTATTTTTAGATGAAAGCTTTGACTTGCTGTTCATTTTATGGTCATTAATGTTCGTCATGTTGCTGTTGTTTTATGCACTTAAAATTAGCTGATGTCTCATTGTATTGAATGATAAACTCTGGCCATGCACTGTCATTGCTGTTAGATTAAATGTTTATTGAATTCATGTAATGTTTAATGCACTTTTAAAAATGTCATACGGATCTCTTTTTGTGAGGCTCTTTTTGTTAGCACGAATGGAATACATTTTCTTCCTCTTTGTACTTTTGTTAAAATTATTTAACAAACGCAACGCATCTGGGGACTCCCTGCAGTCAAATGCTAACATACATCACATTTAAATATTTCACTTCTTGAAATACGGTTTTTGATTTGAGAATCGTTAGTGTTGGTCAATAATCAATTTAGACTGTTAAAATGTATTTAATCACGTTTCAGCAAATCAGTATATAATATTTTAGAATGTATTATAAAATGAGTTAGGCTACATGTGTGATTAAAATGAAACATGCGTGGCTTCATTCTTAAGCGCATCCCCGGAGCGCGTGCACTCACAGTTGCACGCTGCACTCTTTCATCGCCCTTCACAGAATCACGCCTGCTCTCCGTTCCATCCGAAACTCTCACTGAAACGTTTTCTGAACGGCTTTCCGAGACTTTTAAGCACCTCATGTCGGAAATGTCCTCCGGATGGCCACTATCTCATGAGCAAATGACAGCTCGTAATAGCGCTCTTGTCACGAGTCGCTCAAACCTTTTGATTCAGCTGCCAACTCGCTGCATGGCCACTATAGGGTCTGAAAATAAGGCGAGCTTGAAGCAAAAATACCATTAAATATCATAAAATGCTCATGAAATTCAAAATGTGGGGGCATAAATTATTCTGTTTTTTTATTTGTAACCTCTGATATTGTTTACATTATCTGACTTAAGAATTTGTATTAATTAATTATTTAAATAAATTGACATAACGGATAAGACGCAGTTTATGTTTGAAATTGTCCGAAAAAAACATGAAAATAATTCCCCTGAAAATCAAATACAGGGGGCAAATATTGACCATAAATGTCAAAGTAAATTTCTGACACTTGGCCACGACAGAAATAAAGTGATTTAATTGTGAGAACTTATTCAGCTGATATTTTCTATAAGATAAAAGAGTGCCATTTTACTGGAATTGTTAAGTTATTTAAATTGAAGCAATATGATTACTTTTCTCTTTTCTTTGAAACTGAATGTAGTCAGATGATGTTACTTAAATGTTGTAATATTTTGATTAGTTTACTGATTCAGGGTCCCCACTGTCATTGAAAACCTGGAAATATCATGACATTTTTTAATTGTGATTTCAAGGCCTGGAAAAGTAATGCAAATTAATAAAAAATATTTGTATAGTGAAATATGGAAAATTGAATACTTTTCTAGCTATGATTAGCTCTGAGATTGATTGTTTATTGCCAGATACTGTGTGTTTTCTTTTCAAGTTACTTTTGATGGAATAAACAATCTTAAGTAATTTGCCTTTCTTTTTCCTTAATACACATTAGGGGAAGTATTAAAAGAATACTATAAATGCATAAAAAATGCAGAATTTAATTGAATCGAATTGAATAGTATTAAATGTGCAAAAATCGTTTTTGAATCTAATCAAAAACCTGAGAATCGTGAATCAAATCAATTCGCTTTAAACTCCAAAGAGTCACACCCCAAATTGCATTGCACATTCATGGAAGAGTCATTCTGTGCAAGTTTTGATGGTAAATCGAAAGAATTGATGACTTGAATAATACTTGTCTTTTTGAGTTGTTACACAGTTACGCCTTTACTTGCCTTTGACACAATCGGACTGCGGTTCGGACCCAAATTATATGATGTCAATGGGGAGGTGGGGGTTTGTATTCGACTTACTCACTCTGCAAACTTGCTTTGGACTTTCAGGAGTATTTTCAGCAGAGCAACATTTCAGATGCGACGATTGTTCCGCTGGTCACGTGACTTTTTTTATGGACATCTTGTATTCCTAATAAATTGAGGTTATTCGGTAAATGTGTTTACATCATAGTTTATGTGCATTTCTTCTTATCAAATAAAACATTTATCCACCTCAAGCGAGTGTTTTGGACATTTTATTTGCATCTTGGTGTTTCCAGCCAGCCAGCAGTTTTTATGCAATGTCCCAAAATGTGCATAAATATATGTCGATGGAAACCCAGCTACATTCTCACTTGTTTGTATATTTTGTCTACTAACGTTGTCAAACAGTGTACATGCATCATAGGAATTGTAATCATGTGTAATGGTGTAATTTCCACCATATCTCAATTCTGTATTGTTCAATAGAATTCTGTGATCGAAATAAAAAAAAAATTACGTTTTTGAAGTAAAATGGCAGACTCCATTGGCTTGCTAAGGGTAATTTCATAGCTTATATTTGATATATTATAAATGCACACAATAAATTAATATTTTGCATAATTCTGTAAAATTACAGCATGATTTGAAATGATGCCCAGTAAAAATAATCTGCTCACAATTTATATTTATCTTGATTTTTCCTTGTTTTCATGGAACATCACTTATCTCATATTTCATGATTCATGCTTTATGGTTGTGAAAACGAGAATGAAAAACATTTGATAATAAAGATGACCATCGTCATTCACTTAATCTCTAGTTTCAGTCAGACAGGTTTAAATATACACCTCTACTAGCCCTGTGCTTAATCACTCCCACAGCGCTTAGACACTCTCACGTTCACATTCATGTTAAATGAATCTTTATTGGTCAGAGCAATGCAGAGCAGTATTTCAGTTCTGTTCATTTAAATCTCTTTTGCTTTACATTTGTTAGAATCCTCTCACTGAGGGCTAAAGTTATAAATAACAGCTAAATGTTAGTAACCTTATTCGGTACCACCATAGGATAACAGGATTTTAAAATTTCCTTAAAAGAAGTGGTGTTGGCTTGTGCAGAACATGCTGTCACAAAGCTAAATTGTTCTGGGTGGTTGCCAGGGCATTGCTATGCGGTTTCTAATATATTCTGAGTGGTTGCTAGTGCATTGCTATGTGATTACTAGGGCCTCGCTAGATGTTTGCTTAGTGATACCAGAGACCATTTATTTAGCAGAGGCAGAGTCCCACCTTACAGGTAAAAGAGCCAATCACCTGTCAATCAACTTGGGAATGCACATGTGCTTTAGTTGTACAAGCTGGGAAAATATGAGGTAAAGAAGCACAATTTGAGACCACTGTTGTCAGATTTTACTGCTGATTTGAAATATGTTGTTAAACGTAAGCTTGGCGAGCAGTTTTTGAGATGTCAGTTTTCCCCCATTCAAGTGCAGTTAAAGTCATAAGTTTACATACACCTTAGCCAAATATTTAAACTGTGTTGTTCATAATTCCTGATATTTAATCATAGAAAATATTCCCTGACTTTGGTCGGTTAGGATCACAACTTTATTTTAAGAAAGTGAAATGTCAGAATAATAGTGGAGAGAATTATTTCAGCTTTTATTTCTTTCATCAAATTACCAGTAGGTCAGAAGTTTACATACATTTTGTTAGTATTTGGTGGCATTGCCTTTAAATTCAGGTTTGTATGCTTCCTTGCTCGTACATGCTTTTTCAGTTCTGCCACACATTTTCTATCAGATTGAGGTCAGGGCTTTGTAATGGCCACTCCAATACCTTGACATTGTTGTCCTTAAGCCATTTTGCTACAACTTTGGAGGTATGCTTGGGATCATTGCCTTAAAACATATCCACAGGTACATCTCCAATTCAGTACACATCATATCAGAAGCAAATTGTCTAAAGGCTTGACAATTGTTGGAAAATTTACTTGTCATGCACAAAATAGATGTCCTATATTGCTTGCCAAAACTATAGTTTGCTAAAATAAAATTTGTGGAGTGGTTAAAAAATGTGTTTGAATGATTTCAACCTAAGTGTATTTAAACTTCTGACTTCAACTGTAGGAGCTGTACTGTCATGACTGGAAGTTGCCTCCTGGGAGTGTTCCAAAGATGGCCACCAGTGGACTGACTTGCTAGAAAGACCTTGATACTGGTACTAGCCCAAGTCAAAATAACTCACCAACAAGGTTCTTATATTCTGGTCCTTATGTGTGACTCTGGTTCCTCATTCAATCTTAGTCTCTGGGATTATTAAGCTAGTTTTAAGTCTCAGAAAAGTCATAACTAAAGTTGTATGTTTTTGATTTACTAAAAAGAACTGGCTTATCAGAGTCATTTGTTTGCGAACAGTACTATGGTGGTCACACTGTAATTTTTGAGACACTGTAATTTTTGAGGCACTAAAGAAAAAATGGCTTGTAAGAATCGTTTGTTTGGTAATCAAACTACACTCTCACTCTGTTTTGCCCTGCATGTTTTGAAGAACCAGCTCATTAGAGTCAATCATTCAGGAACCACAGGGCTGGGCGATAGCGTCAAAAATAATATCACAATATTGTTTTTCATATCGTTGGATATAGATATTTATCACGATTTACATTTGCACATTGCACATTTTTATGAACTTCCTATTTGGCAATAGTTTCTACAAAACTGCATTGGGGGCCCAGAGACAGCCAAAGCAGCGGGGTCTGAGGGATCTTTTACCAAAATATTAAAATATTTTTATCAAGTTTATTAATCGAGTGCAGTTAGATATGAATGTTAAAAAATTATCTGTTAGTTTTGACGCATAATGACTGTAGTCCAGTATTTGTTTGAATATATTTACATTCAAATTATATATTTTTATATTTCTTTACATTCTGATACCCAAGTAGAAGCCCATCGAAGCCCTTGTGACTGAATGATACACTATGGGGGTTCAGGGGCATTCCCCAAGAGACAATTTAGAAAATGTAAAAGTCTGAATGGACAATTTTTTATATTTTCGTTAAAGTGAGAAAGACTAGACTACCAACTCGTAATTTTATTGTCTTTGCTTGTCATCCATGCCAGATATGATGACATCTCATTCATTTTCACAAAATTAGAACAAAAATCTATTTATATATTATTAAATGCAACATAACATACTGTATGTAATATACTGATTAATAAACTTTAGAAGGAAAAAACAGAATGGTCTAAGGTGCTTTGGAACCACGTTAACGTATGTGGTGCCTCATGTCTACTTGAGGGACAGGGCATAAATTAAGCATGTTCTGTGCTAGATAAAAATATTAAAGAATACAGTGCAGAAAGATCAGAGCTGGTGTGCACTGTTGTTTTGTCGGACTGCTCACTAGAGACAATGAGAGGGCACAACCATCGCCTTGAAGTCTTGCGATCCGGAACCACGGTGACCTGTATAGCTTAATTGTTAGCATGGCAGCTAACGTTAGCAGCATCATACAGTCTAAGAAAGCCAAACTGCTTGCGTTTTTATCGACATGGACCTGAGCATCTAGATGCAGAACATAGGCTAAATATCGAATATTACTAAAAATCTTATCATCGATATTGTGGATTTTGTTTTTTATCACAATAGATATCGAGATCGTTATATCGCCCAGCCCGATTACATGGTATGATTTTTTGATTCACTAAAAAGAAGCGGCTCATAAGAGTCATTTGTTTGTTTGAGAATTTACACTGGTCACACAGTTTTGTGCTTATATCTGCTTATATCTCAGTACTAGTGTACTATCTACTTTACCACCTAGTTTTGTATAAGATTGCAAATTGGGATTCAGCCAAACAAACAATCTTGAATCTCTTCACAGAATGATGGACTGGAGGTGGTGCAGTTGTCATAGGTTAGAGTTTCAGTCATTGTGACATTGGGAAAATGGCATCAAAAGTTTCCATGGCAACAAGGTGACAGTTGAGGGAATAACAGAAAATCCTGACAGGAAATCATCTTTAAAATATGGTGTATTTTCATTCATGATGGTTTGAAACTCAAACAGGACTCTCTTACTTACTGACCGTGTGTGTGTGTGTGTGTGTGTGTGTGTGTGTGTGTGTGTGTGTGTGTGTGTGTGTGTGTGTGTGTGTGTGTGAGCGTGTATTTATCACTTTGTGGGGACCAAATGTCCCCATAAGGATAGTAAAACCCGAAATTTTTGACCTTGTGGGGACATTTTGTCGGTCCCCATGAGGAAAACAGCTTATATATCATACTAAATTTTGTTTTTTGAAAATGTAAAAATGCAGAAAGTTTTCTGTGAGGGTTAGGTTTAGGGGTAGGGTTAGGTTTAGGGGATAGAATATAAAGTTTGTACAGTATAAAAACCATTATGTCTATGGAAAGTCCCCATAAAACATGGAAACACAACGTGTGTGTGTGTGTGTGTGTGTGTGTGTGTGTGTGTGTGTGTGTGTGTGTGTGTGTGTGTGTGTGTGTGTGTGTGTGTGTGTTCATTCATTCAGTAGATAACTCGCACCATCTGCTTGTCATAGCATCTCGGGAATTAGTATAAATGTGATTTACTGGCATGTTTTATGATCCGCTAATCCACATCGGGAATATTAGGCTTAATAATAGAGAGTGATGTCGTACATGATGCTATCACTGAGATGTCTTCTGTATCTTGATGACAGTGTACTTCTCTAAAGTGATCCCTCTGGAAATTGTGATTTCAAAAACACACTTCCTCCAGACGGACTGTCCTTATTTGCCCTAATTGCCGTGGAGATGGTTTGACCTTGCTGTCATGGAAAAGGAATTCGCAAGAGTGTTTTGATTGGCTCGGTTCTTGGGGTTATGTCCATGCTGAGGTCTTGCCTGCTCCTCCCTCGCTTTAGGTCCAACCCATTTTCTATTACCTCATCCACATTTTCTTAGCTCTTTCTCTCTGGGACCCCTCAGGCTGTGTGCAGACTTTTACAACCATAAAACAAGTTTCCAGAATCATTGTAGGCCACCCTGATATTTCCTTGAGGAAACTACAATTGGATTGGCAAGAATGTCAAGAAATAGAGAAAGAACTAGATTTGCAACAAACTATCGAGTTAAATAAAAGAAAATAATATTCAGATCTTTGCAAAACTGCCGTAGGACAAAAGTAATCGAAGACATTATCAAACAAATGTGAGGAAGAGAGAACCAGAGCCCACCGGCATTCTGAATAACAAAGAGAATGTGACACTCCAAAGGATAGAGAGAGAGTGGAGGCGGTTTGAGGTTGGCGTTGAGAGATGTGTAGGCTGAGATTTCATTAATGTTGATATTTTAGAGCTGAAGTGCTGCCACTTGTTCACTCTAAAGTTTCCCATCAAGGTTGCATAATTGCCTCATATTGCTAACACACATAAATTCAAACACGTACCTGAACAAGGGGTTCTGAGCTTTACATGCAGTGCTCAGGCCCGAAGCACACTATGCTGTTAACACAAGCTCTTCTAACCAAGGCAGCTCAATGTCACAAGTTGTTGTGTTGCAAAATGCGATTCATAGTGTTCAGATAATATTTGCACTGCTCGAGAGAGCATTTGTGGCAGAGCAACAGCTTGAGGCAACTTGGTCTTATAGAATCACGTTACTATACCTATAATATAATATATATATTTTTGCAAAATGATCATTAGGTGCCTCATTGCGTGTAACACGGCGGTTTTCTGATGAAATGAACACTAGAGGTGCTAAAACAACAATGACTGCAGATTATCCGCTCTAAGACTTTTCACCCTGTTCCTCACACAATGCTATCTTATGACATCAACATGACTTGTAAGGCGATACATTTAAACGTTTGCATTACATAACCAAATGCATTTACAAGCTTGTTTTAGTGTGATCAAATTGAGATCAAAACTGATAGTGTTGCACTTGTAATGCAAAGGTCCTGGGTACGAGTCATTATGTGATCCAAAAGTGTCGTAGATACCCCCAAAAAATGACATGGTTGCTTCAGCAAATGCAGTTCTCATGTCACATTTGCTTTTTATGTCACTATCAATTAGGTTTCGGTTTAAAGGAGCAATGTGTAACTTTGACATCAAGCATTTAATATGGGTACTGTAGTCCAAATTCAAAATATTTGAGAGAGTTGTCTCCCCCGCCCCCTCCTCCTCAGACTCTAAGCTCACGTGGTGTGCCAGGTTGAGGATACTCAACAGGAATGAGCAAACTGACAATGGCAAACGACGAGCCTTACACTGTAAGTTGATCAGCTAATGCATACGTTTGCAATGTTTTTATTGTTTGCAAATTATAAACCAGCTCATGTGGATTTTTTGTTACTCCATCAATGTTAGCAAGATGTATTGCTGGCTTCCATGCCTGCAGCATTTACATTTACATTTATGCATTTGGCAGACGCTTTTATCCAAAGCGACTTACAGTGCACTTATTACAGGGACAATCCCCCCCGGAGCAACCTGGCATTAAGTGCCTTGCTCAAGGACACAATGGTGGTGGCTGTGGGGCTTGAACCAGCATCCTTCTGATTACCAGTTTACCAGTTATGTGCTTAGACCACTAAACCACCACCACTCCAGCAGCGCGCTGTGTTTGCCCGCTAACTTGTTTCAAATCTGGCAACCCGGGGTGTCAAAATACTGTTGGGAAATAGGCAGTGGGCAGGATCACACGGGCCAAAACACAAACAGAAATTCTGGCATGGAACGGACATTACAAAGTAGAATATACTTGCTGTAGCATTGTTTTCAGAGAATCCAGTATTTCAACATGGCATGCTTCCTAAATCTCTGATAACATATTATGATAATTTTATGCTTTAGCACAGTAAATATATTACATATATTTGCACCTTTAAAGTTTGGGCGAGAAAGGAACCTCATCTGCTTGGGAGAAAATTTAACTTGCTTTTAGCGTCACTCTGTGGACATTTCATCTCAAATCTTTCATGATACTGTACATGTAAGGAAGTATGTGATATAATTTTGCAAAGATTTTTTTGTCTGTCAAATTTTGCTGGTTTGTAGATAATCTTAAGCTATCTATATTAGAAAGTTGGTTAAATTAGTTCAACTGGTGTTACCTAAATGTAATTAATAATATAATGAATAACCTGAATAATTGCCTGAATAATAGCATGCAGTTTAATAGTAATACAGAACATTTAAACCCTATCACCCCTTTGAATATTGAGTATTTCCAACACAGTAACTCATGTGAACTGCAAGTTAAGTATGTAGTCTAGAACAAGAATGCTTGCTATGCATTTGACAAGTGTTTGTATGTTTCTGGCCTTAAGGTATCTAAAGGTTGTTGGTTATATGGACTCATTTAACCTTAGGGACTTCTTGTCCCTCAGGAAGTGATGTCAGAACCCCCAACCCATTTTATTATTACCATTGGAAGTGATGATTAGTCAAATAGGGGTGTGTGTGTAACTCCTTATATAAACTGTATCACACACACAGTCTCACTCTCTCTTTGAGCTCTCTGTATTCTACATACTAATGTTACACACCTATAAATCTTTAAAAATGACTCACAAACCCAGTGGACGTCACAATGCCTTTATTGCCTTTGTAGAACTGTGCATTTATTGATGATTATTAGATGTCTACCTAAGGTACTTCCCTACATGTGAACAAATGGACTTGCTTTTCTTTGTGTTGCTTTCTGTTTATCTCTAGGGAGATTTTGAGGTCATAATGCCATAATTGGTTCTGGATGCTGATTGGCCGATAGTGAGGCCATTCTGGTGACTGGGGAATGCAGGAATGAGATCTGTTTTCCCAAAGCCACATCATGTGAATGCATAAACACACTGACACAGTTAACCAAATTTATGCCTGTATTAATTCAGAATCAGTTCTCAAATAAGCAGTCTGATCACTGTTAAGAAATGGGTAAAATGCGTTTAATGTTAAATCAGCCAAACGTCACTCAACTACCATTTATAACAGAAATAAAATTGTTAATGCTCTTGCAAGGACCCCACTCAAATACACACTTGTACATGCACACACACAGTCTTGAGTATGTGACAGAGCTGAATTCCTCTGGTTTTTATCACTCAGCTGCTGTTTAGTCTTAGTTGGAATGTTAAGTGGCATGAGAAGAAAACAGCACACAATCACACAAGGCACAGTGTACAAACGCACATCTGTATGTGTTTAAATCACATTTCAGTCCTTCAAACAGTGCAGCATGTCGCACACCTGAATATGAAGGTTTTCTTGATATCATTAGTGCTGGGCTTTGAGATGTGTGAAGGGATTTTATGGTTTGGAGTAGAACAGTGTCTGTTTTTATTTATGTAGTCTCAGGCCACATCCACACTTGTTCATTTTTGTTTGAAAACTAAATTCTTACTTTCCTATCGGCATTGTTTTTCAAATAATGTGGTAAAAGCACAACAGTCTGGTTCCAGAAGCAAAAATCCCATTCATTTTCTCTGTGAATAGATTATTAAAGGGAACGTTCACCCCAAAATGAAAATTCATGTCAAGTCAATCTTTATTTATGAAGCACATTTAAAAATAACAGAGGTTGATCCCAAGTGCTGTACAATTTTCAAATAAAACAAATATAAAAACGACCAAACAATATATAGTTAAAATGCTGCCTTTACATAAAAAAACTAATCACCAAACAGTACAAAAAGATTGTGCAGACCTTACATGAAATGGCAGGCTATTCCAAAGTTTTGGAGCAACAACAGAAAAGGCCTGATCACCCTTTCAATTGCAGCATGAACGGGGGACAGTTAAAAGAAGCTGATTACCTGATCTGAGCATTCTTGGAGAAGAGTATTTCAATTCTGTCATTGTTTACTCACCCTTGTGTTGTTTTAACCCCATATGATTATTTATACATTTTTTTCTTAACACAAAGAAAGAAATTGTGAGAAAATGTTGTACTCAGTGATGCCACACAATAGCAGTTTATGGTGACCACCTCTTCAAGCTTCGAAAGCACACAAAATTATCATTCAGAAGTCTAATAAATGATTGCATGGGACTCATGGTTGTTATGAATGCATTTGTCAAGGTTTGGTGAGAAACAAAGCGAAATGTAATGACTGAATGTTCATTTTTGAGTGAACTAACCCTTTAACGATAATTTATAACATTTTAAAGACAGGCCTTCCATGAGCTCTGAGGTTAATCGATGGTATTTGCTACTGTTAATGCAATCAGTCTATGTTATTATATAACTTCCATTTTGTTTAATGGTAACATTTGTAGTTAATAACTACATTACCCATGATACTGCTGGGGGAAAAAAAAAGCACAGGAAGCAAGCTCTGGAGTGACCGCGCACTTCCAAGACGTACTGTGAGTGACACCGTTGAGTCGGTCTCTCTCTATATCAAACTACTTATATGTTTGTATAGGTCTAAAAATGTTCCAATAAAATTTGAATCAAAAGTTGAATATTTTTCCAACATTTTTAATACAATTACATAATTTGCAGTGCTGCATGGAATTGTCATTTATTACCTCATTAATGATATTTAGGACTTTTTGTCCGATGTTCAAATAATTTATTTTTGCTTTAAATAAAATTTTGTAATGGTATGATTTAACTTAGTGCTTATTGGTTTGGTTCATGGTTTAGAACTCTTTAATTAAGTACTTTGTGAAATCCCTGTGGAAAAAATGAATGGGGGGAAAAAACACTTTTGGAACCAAGACGGCTGAAAAAGTGGACTGTCACTGTTGTGCTCTATAGGACTTTGTGAAATAGTAACTGAGGCTGGACAATGTAGGAAGAGGTCTATCACAGGTTCTCTCTGTTCTCTTGCTCGCGCTCTCTCTCTCTCTCTCTCTCTCTCTCTCTCTCTCTCTCTCTCTGTTGTGGTTAGGGTGCTGATTACTACTGAAACTTACAGACAGAGGGTTCACAGCCTCTATATGGGTTTGAGTTAGAATTCTAATAGTGACTACGTTTACATGGACACCAGAAAGCTGTTTATTGCGAGAAAGCTACTTAAGACTCGAAATCGGTGTATGTGTTTACATGAGCTGTGTTAGTGGCTTTCTCTTTACTCCTGTACACATTCGGCTCAGTCTGTAAGCAGCTTTCTCCTCAGCAATGTAATTTCCCTGCGACGCTTGTGTAAATAACAAACAATGGATCTGATTAATGTTTCTGTAGTGACCTGCAGTGAAATTGCTGCAATATTGGGGTTTCCATCTCATGTAAAACTTCGGGATTCCCCCAATGTACTAGCGCATATACGCAAATGTGAGGGGCAGTCAATATTTTCTATTGGTGTGTATAAATGGGTATAGTTTATAGTGTATATTCTTTTCCCACTCTACCAGAAACATTGCATTCAGTCTGCTGTGATGACTTGTTTTTGGGCTCCATCCTATTATGTTTATCCGACCTGTTCACAAACATTTGCACACTTTAAAAACCTGTAAGTACCTGTGTTTTCATGACCACAAAGCCTCTTTCTTCGAGAAACATACGTGTGTTACACCGCTTTCTCTTAATCCTTAAAATAGTGTAAAGAAATCAGTGTTCTTGTTTACATAACTTTTCAGATTAGCACTTTCGGAAAAAAATCTGTAAAACTGTTTTCTTAAGTAAACCTGGTCAAAGTTTCCTCAGGACAGCTGCATTGGGCTTGGGTTTGTGTGGGTTTCACACAGGTTGAAGATGTGAGGAATTGATCCTCTGCTGGGAAAGGGAAGAATGGAATGAGGGAAGGAATGAAAGAATAAGATAAAACTATTGTGTTGTAAAGAGGAGTTGGTTATGTAACTCCTATAAGGATGCTGCATGCTCACTACCAGAGGATGTACCAATGTGAGCGTGTCCATGTGTGTGCGAGCCGCAGATCAGTTTTCTCATTATCATTAGAGTAAAGCTTTGATCATTTATTCAGCTCACTGAGGGAATCTGTCAGCCTTTGATACACACACACACACACACACACACACACACACATAAACAACGATTAATTTGCATCAGAATGAACCTGCACTTCTCTGAACACACTGTTAAACATGAGAAACATTGTTGTTTCCATTGGAGTTCATGAAAAGGCTGACCAATATTTTTTTTTTACGCTAGTCACGCAAGAAGATGAAATCGCCAGTAAACTATGGTTATTATTGTAAACTAAAACGAAGATGAAAAGTCAAAAAAATAATAAATCTGTTAACCTGAAAAAAATTGGAAAAACGAAACCAAAATAAATGTTCATGTTTTTGAAACTAACTAAGAGTTTGTTTTTGTCTTAAACATTTAAACCGACATTACCGTAACATTAGGATGACACTAGATGGTGATAATAGACAGCCTATTGACCTCATTGACTCATAACAGAGCAGGAACACACCCTGGGTTACTGCCACGACTGGCTAGTGGTGCAACAGAATCTCCGCTTGGTTCAATATTTTAATTGCTACTAATGTTTTAAAGTACTGGCAGTACCAAGTACTGACTCAATTCTTTACCCGCTCAATGTTTTCGTACAGTTGCTTTCAAATGCTTACATGCATATGTCTGTGCGTGAATACTCATGTATCGCTGTGAATGCAGCTGAGCATGTGAACAGTTAAATGCACCTCTTGGTTTTGAAGAGACCAAATCTGTCATTGATGCGATATTAATGTAAGCACAGCGATTAATGTACTGTATTATGTGTGTTAGCAGACAGGACAATAAGCTTATACCTCAAAATATCCGATCTGTGCAATGTGTAAATGTAGCCTAATAGACCTGCTGCTGTCTGTTATATTGTTAATCAGGCATGTGCACACATAGACATCAAAGGGGGTTTGAGCACCTGCCCTTCTTCTTCCTAGAGAGAAAGTGCCTTTTTTTCTGGGGAGCATTTCTTTTACTTATATATAATTTTTTTTTATTATAAATGTGTGTTTTCCTTGGCTTGTGTGGTGTTTTTCTTGGCTTGTGTGGAGGTGAGTGGTGATGAACAAAAGATTAAGCTACCAGTGCCTCGAATTTACAGCTAATTAGCCAGAAAACCAATATTGTTAACTTGTATCTTGCTAGCATGCATGACACTTGAGCTACCAGCTAATGTAATAAGTTAGCTAAAGTTTAGCTGAGGCAATACATCATGGCCATACAGGCTAATGTACTTTACTTAATGGAGCCACTACAGGTGAATACAGTAAAATTGGTGTCTAATAACTTCATCACAATCACCACATTGATATGCAAATTAGGGGTTAACTAATTAAAATGCGCTAATTTGCATACATTTGACAAAAACATTTTTGTTTTACTTTTTTGAAAAATACCTATAAAACTAGGAAAATCGAATCGAGAATTGTAAATCGTCCTTAAGTTTGAAAAAAAAAATCTTTATTTTTTTTTCCCATATCGCAAAAATATATTGTCTTACATTACATAACCAAGTACACTCACAAGCTTGTTAGATTATGATAAAATTGTGAGGTAGCTCATCTGATGGTACATTGCACTTGGGATGCAAATGACTGGGGTACGAGTCCTGAAGAGCACATGAGCTGACATTGAGCCGAAAGTGTCATAGAAGCACCACAAAATAATGTGGGTGCTTCAGAAATTGAGTTTATTTATTTATTGCTTTTATGACAATGTCAGTTAGCTTTATGTTTAGGCTAGGGAGGTAGGATTTGTTTAAAACTCAATGGGCATTAACCTGTTTGGGGAAAAAAACATTAACTCACTTTTAGCATCACACAGTGGATTTACCTGAGAACTTCTGCATTTCACATAAATAACCACATAATAGCATTTTGCAAAAATGTATTCACAGTCACAAACTTTCATGAGATCAGTTTTGCAGTCCTGATCTTTAAACATCAGGAGGGTTCTGAAATGCACAAGCATAGCATGAAACTGTTAGATCCCATGCTGCATTTCTCATCACACTCATCACACCTGATGTTCAGTTAGACAGCAGGGATTTGAACACCAGCAACCATCAGTGCTGATTGAAGGAACATAAAGACTATGAACTGCACTTTGCATTACACTGATAGATAATGGTTTCTGCTGTCCAAGAACATCACGGTTCACCCATCACCCATCCTGTTGGTCATTGAGTAGCATCCTGTACCAGAGGATTCATTTAAACATCATTAGAATGCAGACAGATAGACTGCAAAGAGCTTCTAATATCCTAATGGATCTTAAACTAATGTCTTCTCTCTCTCTCTCTCTCTCTCTCTCTCTCTCTCTCTCTCTCTCTCTCTCTCTCTCTCTCTCTCTCTCTCTCTCTCTGCTTTACACCAACTTTGGTTTCTTAGGCTAATTTGTTTAGGAACATACAGGCGATCATGTTATAAGTACTTTTTCTGTGTGTTGCATCTTTCACGAATTTGTTTCTAGTTTAAAAGCCCATGAGCTCCATTCGCCTTCATAACAGAAAGATGGAGATTAATCATGTGTTGTCAGGCGCTGTTCTCTATTTTAATCAGATGTAAGCTGTGCTCATCTGTAGCTGGTCTCAGATGAGTGTCTGTAGAGGAGGCTAAAAAGTCTGCTGCTTTTTTGTCATCCACGTGATCAGGCTGATCTTCGATCCATCTACTTTCTAAGTTGTAATGAAAACAGAAGCATGGATATTCTGCCAAAAAATCTCCTTTTGTTTTTCAGCAAATAAATAAAATTGCCTACTACATTGGAACTTCTTGAGAGTGAGTAAATTAGGAAAATTCTTTTTTTTTCCAGGTGAACTATCCACTATATGTGGAACAAATATTTTCACTGACGTTTAAACTAAAATTTTGGAGTCGACTTGTCTAGAAAGAAACCAACCAATGTGCTTATGCGACCCATTTAAAATACTTAATCTATTCCAAATCCGATGTTAAATTCCGCTTAAAATGGGCATTTTTCTGTGATGTGCTCGCCTTGCATTATGATCAATGTATATTAAATATAGAACATGACACACGTTCACCTTTAGTGAATATAGGTTTATTTATTGAAAGTTAAACAACAGTTGAATGAATAGTGCAGGACCAATAGCGCAACCCTAGTAACCTGTTCTAAATGGAATTCACAAAGTAAAAGTTACTTTACATATTAAAACAGTCAAGACATTGTTGAAAATAATTAACAGGCAAGCCAAATCTAAGAGAGAGAAAAGGTATGCTGAAAAATTTTGTTTTTCCACAGCATACAGACGTGCATTAGCCATTGATCTAATATGACAGCTGTTCTGAAAAGAACGTTAACCAATAGCCTAAAAGTTATGATGTAAAAAAAAAGCTATTGGAAAAATAGGCCTGTGATGCAGCCTACAATAAACCTAATGTATTCTAAACATGACGTTCACACAGAATAAAAGATAGTTTAACCTGTTAAGTAGTCAGCACCTGTTAAAAATAGCCTTCTTAATCAGCAGATTAAAAAAATGGCATATCTAGCCTAAAACAGTCATTTGCTAGGCTACTTACTCAAAAGCATAAATGTTTTGATGAGCAAAATTAACACATCAACATGGTCTGGTAAAAGACGGGACCTGAGGTGACTATCCTGCTCTTGAAAAAGCCCGCTCTGCGGAAAAATTTATTTCAAGCCCGCACAGATTTAAATAAAGACTCAAATGTGAAAAATAGTGTGCATGTGCTTTTAGGTTGCTATGGTAACCCAGAAAGACTTGTCGGTTCCAATCAGTCTTTTACTGGCACACTTGCACACACACACACACACACACACACACACACACACACACACACACCTTTACCTCTGTATACAAATGAACATTACTATTTCATTGGTTTTGGTTAAATTAGTCATGCCATTCTCTGGTCAGTATTCCTGTTAATATTAACAAAGTTAATATTAATGTTTATGTGTTGGCATGCCTGTGTGTGTGTCTGCATGAACACCACTAGATTGTCAGCTCACAGAAAAGTTGAAGAAAATGAATCTGATATTGTTTTCTTGCATATTTTACAAACATGCTGGATTTCTTGGAAAGTTGTTGGTTGTAAAACCAACAGATGAGGATCAGCGATTTATTGGTGGAAAGAAAATGCAAAGCAAACTTTGAAGCTGATCAGACTAGTGTGTGTGTTTGTGTGTGTGTGTGTGTGTGTGTGTGTGTGTGTGTGTGTGTGCATTATATCTCTGAACACTGACAGAGACATTTTATAAAAAGCAAAGTTTCACCACTTATTTTTGTGAAATGATAAAAATGTGATAGCCTATATGTAGACTAGATTTTATATCTGCACTACCTCATGCCATCAGTATTGGTTTCTATATAAATTCTGGGTGAGAACAAATGTTTTTTACTGTTATTTTTAAAACTTTTTTTGTTTTCCCTTTTTAATGAATGTATGTTGTCCATTTATTTTTTCCCAAAAGAAAAGCCTAATAAAGTTTGAAGTTTGTTCAAATTATCTTATTTTGACAAGGATAAAAGACAAAACAATTACTAATTTGTAGCCTTTCACTTTAATAAAAATAGAAAAATGGTCCATTCAGACTTTTACATTTTCAAAATGTTCTCTATGGAGATATCCCTGAACCCCCATACAGTATCATTCCTCAGCCACAAGGGCTTCTATGCCCCCATACTTGGATATCTGTATCTAACATTCATATCCAACTGCACCCAATTGGTAAACTCTATAAAATATTGTAATATTTTCATTGAAGATCCCTCAGACACCACTGCATTGGCTGTGTCTGGGCCCCCAATGCAGTTTTGTAAAGACTATTTAGACTTGTTTAGGATTTTGTTTTCGAAATAATAAATTTTTATTTTTTTGCAAATGTGATTGAATATCGTGATAAATATCAATATCAAATAATATGAAAAAGAATATTGTGATAATATTTTTTGCCATATCGTCCAGCCCTAGTTTATGTTATGTAACAAACAGCCAAATTGTCACCAAAGTTCCACGATAACGGTTCACAGCTTGTATATGCACTGCCATCATATCTAAATGCAATCTTCCCATGCAGAGAGGCGGCATATATTAAGAAAACATGATTAAAAGCGACAGGTTTAAATTGACACACACTCTTGAGCGCTGTCTGCAATCCAAAAGAACTATGTAGCTACACTACCCAATGTTTGCGACATGTTTCTTTTCAGTGTGCTTGTGTGTTGCTTCATGCATATGTATGTGTGCATGTACAGTATGTCTGTTTGTGTGTGTACATGTGCAGCATTTGTGTGTTTACACAACTTTACAGCAAGTTGATTATTTTATCCTCCGTGCTTGTGCTTGGACTAATTGAGTTTCTGCTTCTGAGAGCACAACCAAATATGAGCACAAATGGCACTGCGGGTGCCATCAAATTGAAAAGGACTCTTATCACATTTCGGGGTTTACGTGGAAATGTATCATCGAATTCTATGATAAGGTTCTGATCGATCATGACACATGGGGAAATGAGAAGATGTAATAAAACCATACAAATAAAATACAAATTCTTCCTTTAAGATATTAATAGTTAAGGTTAAAAGTAGTTTTTGAAACATTCACGAGTCCTTTGTGTCAAGTCTGAAGTCTATTAAAAAGTGAGACTTGAGTCTGAGTATCTACCTCAAGTCCCCATCTCTGCGCTGCACACACTGGAGAAAGTGTGAGGGTGGGATTCAGATCTGACTGTGTGTGTGATGTTATCACTCAGATATGTGAAATATAAGAGACTCAGTGAAGAGACCAGAGATCAGCAAACCTCAATTTCCTGAGACCGAGAGAGGGAGACAATTTAACTGACGCTATAATCTAAAATGCTTTACAGTACACTCATTACAGGATCAATACATTTGTTCAAGACCACAGTGGGATCACCCATTACAGCTTCAGTCCCCATTCACTTTCATTTAATTTTTTTCCATACAATGAAAGTGAATTGGGACTGAGGCTGTTAGAACTAATAATTGCAATAGTTGATGTTTAATTTGATGTATTTGTGACATTTGTTTTATTTTCATTCTTTGCACCATTCTTTGTGTAATTTAAAATTAGGCATATTTTACAAATTTATTTTTTGTTTGGTTTGCTTTTATTTATATATATATAATTTTATCAGTATAAAGTGGGTGTGCATACTCATAGGTCATATGATCCTGAAAAAATGAATAGAGGAGATTAACTCTGAGGGAAATGAAGGGTGGAGAGATATTTCTCCAGCTGTCTGAAAGCCATAAAGAGCTTCATTAACACACAAGCTGCTGCATCCTCCTGAGAACACTCTGTCTCTCTCTTTCTATCGCTCTGCCTTTCTCTTGCTTTCTCTCTCTCATTAATCTCAAATGTTGCACAATGGAATGTTGTTCTTTGTCTGTAGATGGATTTAGCAGAGAGCACAAAAATATATCTGCCCCTAGACACAAACACCCATTCACTCATGCACACATGACAATAAGAATTAACTTATGTTACTTCAGTATTGCAATGGTCAAAGAAATATGAGAAACAAACAACTGGGTTAGCAAATCTGTCTGAGAGAGAGATCAGAGTGGGTTTGTGTTCCTAAATCCTGATTTAGATTATATGTAATTAGCTGCCCACTAAAGAGATGTTTATTATTTGAATAGGCTTAAAGCTAATCAGTCTCTGCATTTACACAGGGGTAGTTTGCACATAATGTCAATACTTTTATTTTTATTAACATCAACGTTTATGTTAATGAATTAATTAGTGGAAGTGTATGCCTCAATCCTGTAGCATAACTGTCAACAGTTTCTCAATTATTTTGAAATCATAAAAGCTACATGCATATTAATTATGAAAGAATTAGAAAAATGCTTTATCAACATTCCAAATGTAGGTCTATTTCAAGTGAACTACCCAGATTATCTTTCATCAGATTACTTCTAACGTGATTTTTTTAGATGCTGTTTCTGAAATAGACGACAGGAACAGACCTGCTAAGTAATATTCTGCACTGGCTTTAGTTTTAAATCAGTAGATCCTCTGTCAGATAAATCAGTAGATCCTCTGTCAGATAAATTGTGCCTGTTTGTGTGTACCGTATTGAGGTAATGTGGTGTGTTCCATGGCAATATAATCAGAAGACCTGACCCCTGTGACCCTTATCTGAGAGTCTTTGCGCTGAATACGTGCTATACAGCAGGTCACATATTAGTTTGTAAAAGTGCACAAATGCTCCATCTCTAATTCACTTTTTCTGTATCACACATGAACAGTACTCAATTGAGCTTTCAGTGGGCCATTCTGTTGTAGTATATACAGAAATTGTAGAAATTGCATATTACACACATCACTTCATTACATCAAATGTGAGGGGAAAAAAGTGTCCTCTTAAATGGAGTTAAACCACTTAAAACTGACTTGTTAAGATGGTCCTCACTAGGGGGAAAAAGGTCCATAAATAGACCAGCTAATATCTTAATTAACATTTTCTTTAATTAATCTAAAAATGCCAAATAGTGTCTGTAAAGTGTGAGTTCAGTGTTGGTTATGGGCTCGAGTTAAGGGTTTGGATGTAGTAATTATAATTACCTTAATTTGAGAACAATATTCTATATGAGGTCCTCACAGTATGAAAGTTTGAGTCTGTCAATGTGTAGGCTATGTGTTTTCAGTATGTCAAAAGGCATGATGATTACCTGCAACTGCTCTGCTGCTTTGTGATCTAAAAATAGACTTGAGAGTCTAGAGTGTGAGTCTGGCACTGTTAGTGTATGCACATGTAATAGAGAGAAACCTAGAACTTCATGTTAAGAATGAAACTCTGACCCCTGTTGTAGAAGAGTGGCTAGTGCAGACTCTCTATGCAACCTTCCCTCACTGTTTGTTACATGAAAATAATCATTTGATTTTTGTGTTTTTGTTGTGGCATTAATATTTTTTGTCAAAATAGCACAGGCTGACTGTTTGTTTTGTTGTTGTTTTTTCAGGTGCTGAGAGCAGTTTTTTAAACTGCATCTTGGTGTGAGCGTCAGCCTGAAGTTTGTGTGTGTAATGGAGGGTTTTCCTGTTCACTGATGCTGCAGCACTGCCCTGCAGTCATGTCTGCATGCAACACCTTCACTGAGCACGTATGGAAACCAGGAGAGTGCAAGAACTGCTTTAAGCCCAAGAGCCTTCACTGGCCTCCAGAGCAAGCCAATGAGAGCAAGACGGACACTAATGCAAAACTTGCCAACAGCTGCCAGAGGAGTATCTCCTCATCACGTGCTGGCCAGGTCCGCCCACCTGTCGCCAAGAAACCCACCATTGCGGTGAAACCCACCATGATGCTGCCTTGTTCCCCACCAGAATTGGACTCTGAGGGAAATTATCCAAGGCTTGCCGATGGAGGACAGGTCAGTAAGAGCTCACCTTTCACCATCTGGAACCACAAGAGCCTGAATAGCACAAGACTTGCAGGGACAAACAACAATCAAGGAGAGTATTTAGTTGGGCAGACAGAGACATACGGTGCCATGTCCATGCAGCCAGCTAGCAGCAACAACAACAACGGACTGACCGATGTGCTGAAAGAGATTGCTGGTCTGGAATCTTCCCCAAGCTCCAGCAGAGATGAATTCTTTGGTCGGATTTGCAGTTTGTATCGGCGTTCGTTAGAGAGGGGCCTTCCAGCTTCAAGTTGCTTCCATGCTGGGAGTGGCCAAGGAGCTATGAAACGTGTTTCCCTCAGTGACAGTGCAGAGATTATCAGCTCAGAGGGAGGGCGTTTCTGTTATCCTGAGTTCTCCAGTGATGGTGATGATGAGGATGATGAGAGTGGTGATGAGGATGATGACGGAGAGCATGACAGTTGGGATGAAAGTGACGAAGAGTTATTGGCGATGGGGATCCGAATGCGAGGTCAGCCTCGTTTTGCTAATTTCCGTGCAGCCACGCTGTCCCCGGTTCCCTTTGATGTAGGGAAGAAATGGAACACAGTTCCTCTACGTAATCGCTCGCTGCAGAGATTCTGTGCAGTGGATTATGATGACAGTTACGATGAGATTCTCAATGGATACCCATCTGTGGACTCAAATGGAGCTCCAGGTCTTCGCTCATACGGCTCTGACCACCAAGGCAGTGACTTTCTGTCCACCTCTGATTCCAACACCTCACCTGAGTCCTTGACTTCTCTACCTGAAGATTCCTGCACTGTCAGCATTAGGGACACTGGTGACCAGAGATATTGTCTTTCATTGTCATCTGTCAAAGAACATTCAGCTAGAGGACTGAGCTCACCAAAATCCAGTGAAAGACACAAAGCTGTTCTTGCCATTCGACTGGAAGATCAAGATGACAGTCAAAGAGAGGGAGGGGCAATCCCACAGGCCCTTCCTGGCCAGCCAATTACCATTAGCTTTAGCCCAACCGAGGAACAGGCGAAGCCCTATCGAGTGGTGAATCTTGAGAAGGCTCCTATCTGTAAGCCTTACACTGTGGTGGATGTATCTGCCTCCATGGCCACAAAAGACAATCATGCTCACTGTAGTGAAAGCGTTTCAAAGCCAAGCATCCCCAGTGTTGCACTCAACCCTTCCACTGATCCCGGTCATGTCTCGGCAACCTCCACTCAGTCCCCCAGATCTCCTGTCTCACTTGTGGCATCTCCATCCCTGTCACTGTCTCTTATGCCACAGTCTCTTGCAGGTTCTCCCACTGCAGGACCCAATGCTTCCCGAACAAAACCTGGCAGTATCCGTTACCAAGAGGTGTGGACGTCTTGCACCAGCCCACGACAGAAGATTCCTAAAGTTGATTTGACAAGCAGCAGTGCCACTTCAAGACTCATCAACCACAAATCGGCTCCCACTTCTCCAACTGCATGCTTCGGCTCTGCACGCACAGTCCCAACAAAATCCCCAAACTTATCTGAGATCAAATTTAACAGCTACAACAATGCTGGCATGCCCCCGTTTCCCATCATTATCCGAGATGAGCCTGTATATGCACGCAGCTCCAAGAAAGCAGTGAAGGTTCCCATTGTAATAAATCCCAGTGCTTACGATAATTTGGCTGTGTACAAGAGTTTCCTGGGCCTCAACGGTAAACTGCCCCATTCCAAGCCAGAGGCAGGAGAGCGAGTGTCCAGCCACACATATGAGGAGATTGGATCTTCTGAAAGCACACATCCATCTACTACTGAGCAGACACCTCAATTGAAGCACTCACCAGACACAAATGCTAACACGGAACTGAGGACCACCCCAGCATCAGGACAGACAGTGAACGATGGTAAAGCCAGGACCACAACAGATCTCTTCGCCCTTCCCACTGGTAACCTGAGCCCCAGCCCTACCTCTGCTGTTCTGACTCACAGCAGTCTGGATCGCAGTTGTAATCCCAGTGGTGAGCAGCCACCAGAGGACAGCAGAGAGGGCCAGGTCACATCCAGCGACGGTTCAGGTCAGCGAGAGAAAGCAAGTGCGGTTCCGTCTCAGATTGTGGCCTCAATACAACCACCGCCATCTCCTCCAGACACCCCTGCTGGCCAAAGTAAGACCTGCTGCATGGAGGAGCTTTACTCTATGCCACCAGATGCCTCCAGAGACACTCTTAGCAGACCCAAATTACTTCACTGCTCTGCAGAACCTCACAAAGACATGCCACCCAAACTCTTGCCTAAATCCCAGAGTGCCTCTGCTGCTGTACACCCCACCAGCCCCAGATATGAACCAAGTGCCCCATTACCCCCGGTCCGGTCCAGCTCCTCTCCTTACCACTCAAGCAACCTGCTCCAGAGACACTTTAGCAACTGGACCAGACCAACTGGGGCCAAGCCTTGTGATGGCGAGACCAGCCCAGGTGCAGAGGGCAAACGTTCAGCTTATGCCAACAAGCCCAAGCGCTGGATTTCCTTCAAGAGCTTCTTCCGCCGGCGGAAAGATGATGATGAACAGAAGGAGAAAATTGAGCTAGAGAAAGAAAAAGGGAAACTGCTGGGATTGGATGGGACAGTCATCACCGTACTGCCCCCTCCGCCTGTACAGAGACAGCACTGGTTTGCTGAGTCCAAGACAGATGACCCTCACCAGAAACCTACTATCATATTTACCTATAAATCAGAAAGTACCATGGGTGGAGAAGAGGCAGAGCTTCGGGTTGAGGAGCACAAAGAGAGCTCATGTGTTACAGGGGAATGTGGAGCTTCCAACTTATCAACTCCACCAAAGAGCAGAGCCAGTCTCCTTATAAGCAAAGTCATGAAGTAAGCTATCTTTCTCTGTTAGTTCTTTCTCTCTTCCTGTAATCCTTTTTTAAATGTATTAACATTTGCTCTGGTCTTTTCTTCTTAATTTACTTCTCTTAATATGTGTTTCCTGTTGCTTTGCATCCCAGCCTAGTGATTTATGAGTACTGTTGTCACAGCAGTTAATGGACCATTTTCCCATATCCGGGTTTGGAATGCGGAAATATAACAATAGCATCATAAACTTATCTAGCTGTGAATGGGAGAGCTATATTAGAAACCACATCACATCAGTGGTAACTTTTTTTTAAAACTACTTACAGGGTACTACGCTACAAAGTATAATGTTATAGATTTACACTAAATAATAAATAAATTGCTAATATAAAAATGCTTGCTAGATTAGGTACCAAATAGCCAGAGGTGGGTAGAATAGCCAAAACATTTACTCAAGTAAAAGTACAATTAATTGAAAAAATTATTTCTCCAGTAGAAGTAATTGTTAATAATTATTTTAGTAAGAGTAAAAAAGTATCCATTTAAAAGAATACTCTAGTAACTAGTTACTTTCATATGTAACATAATGGACGTTTACTCCCCAATAAACAATTACATAATTTACATTTAACACATATTACAGAATAATAATAATGATTTAGTACAAATTATTATTAGTATTGAAAATTCTTTAATAATTCACCCTCATGTAGTTTAGTGTTCGCACACTCAGTTGATGACGAGATTTGCATCACGCGTCTTGTACGTGGATGCTCGGCATTCTTTGGGCTTAAGGCTAACATAATTACATAAAACACATAATTATGCATTTATTAAAACGTATTTAATTAAAACCAGTAATATAACGCCCATTGTTACGTACTGGATAAGTTCTACCAACTCAAAAAATGAGGCAACTGCTTGATAATGAATTAAAAGTCTGAAGTATGGATAACTTGTTTTTCTAAAGGACAATAAATGTAATATTTTCACTTTACTCTAATTAAAATGTGTTTACAAATTAATTTATTTTAATTAACTACAACTCCATTTTAAGTACTGCAAACTTAACTGAAATATTTCAACAACTTTAAAAAAAAAATAGTTTTGAAATCATGAATATACATTGTATTACGTGAATTATTTAAAGTCATATTAACTTGATAGTTAAAGTATATAATTTTCTGTAACTTTAAATGTGGTATTAATGTTACTTAAAAATTGCCAATGTTACTTGTTAATGTTACTTAATGATTGTCTTGTTTTTTTTAAGTGTCCCTAACTTAAAAATGTATATTTTGCGAATAATAGTAATTTAAAAAAAGCAAACTACATACAGTAAACATATCCTGAAAATGTATGAAAAACAATATGTTTTTATTCTTTGATTTCTTTTCACCATATAATGAGTGAAAAGTGATTCACAGCTGTAAAGATTCACAATGGAATTTATAAAACAAAAACAAAACAAAAAAACATAAAACTAGGTTAAAAGTTGTCAATATTACTCGTGCAGTATTTCATACTTTTACTCTGTGAGGTAAATCAACTGAATTTTCTCAAATCAAAGATCAACTCCAGTTTACACAATTCAATATGACAACATGTCAACAACTTAAAACGTCATTGGTTCTGGTGTCATGGCATTGGGTCACTAGACAAGCAGTAACAAATAAGGTTTTTGAACTCAGCTCTGTACACAGAGTTTATCAATGATTTGAATTTAAATTGAATAATTCATTTTGGTTTGTTCATGATACAAAGTGGTTGCATGCCTTCAGAAGACACGAGCCAAATCGAGTACTTTTGACCGTTTGGGTTGCTTTGGGCTTTAAAGTGAGATCCTGTCAACTATTACTGTATGGCAATTAGTGATTGTAACAATCTTTAAAATATCTCCATTTGAAAAACATCTTATGGGCTTGGAACAATTTGAAGGTGAATAAATGGCAAACTCATGACTTTTTTCCACAGAACACAAACAAAGATATTTTTATTTAGATATGATGTGAAAATAAATATTAACATCTGCATCTCCCTTACAGAATTATGATCTGAAGCTTGATTCCATTTGCTCACACTTGATGCATAGGCAGGGTGTGTGTACAGAGCATGTAGAAACACAGACCGTCTGTACAACACACTGCATAAAAAGTGAGGAAGTGGAATCGGGCTTCAAATCTTGATTTTGTAAGGAGACCGCAGATGTCGAGATTTACAGTGAAATCGTCATTACATTTGGTATGTTCTCATCTAAAACCTATCGTATCTGTTTAGAGGATATGTATTAAACCATATGAGTTGAATGGCTTATCTTTATGCTTTATGTCCTTTTTGGAATTTGAAGGATTGAACCCCATTCTCATTGCATGTGTATATTCATATCATCGTACCCCAAAAATATTTTTGTTTATTTTAAGATTTTCACATTTCAATTTAATAACAAAATTCCATCAAATTGAACTGTGTTATCTTTAAAAAATAAAACTTTAATACATGTAAGTTTTATTCATTTTAACATCAAAGATTTCTCAATTCGATTTGAGGGATTTTTTATTGAAATTGAAATGCTTAAATCGAAAGCATTAAATAGAAGAAAGAATACGAGTTTGCGAAGGCATAAAAGTTGAGTAATGATGATGGAATTATCATTTTGTCTTTACTATTCCTGTAGCGCAAGGGCTTTTGTCACATTTAAGAGATCTTAAAGAACACCAGAAAAGCCTGTTCCATGCCAAGAACAGTGAGATGCTGATTTTTTTAATTTTTATTTTTTCCCTAAATTAAACAAACTGTGGATACAACATTCCAGCTCACTCAACATTCAATATGGACAGGCTTAAATGAATTTGTATTAAATGAATGCAAGGTCTGTTAAACCTAGAAACACTAATAAACAACTAAGATCATAAAACCTTCGAGTCATGAATTCTGAGAATCTCAGTGCATCAGAATTATTTCCTGTCTTTGTTGCCTTCTGATGATATAAAATCATCAGGTGAAGACTGGCGGTCAAGTTCTGCATAGAACGTGTTTGGAAGATTCTGGTTTCTAATGTGCTGAAACTCAGTATAGACCTATTATGGAGTGACAAAAAAGAAAAATGTCATTCACAATGGATTGAAAGACAAAATTGAGAATATACAGATTGCAGTTTCATACATGATGTCAAATTGGGCTATATCTGTGATTCAAAACGAAAAGCTGGCCAACGCTCAAGGATCTCTCTCACCGGAGGTGCATTGGTAATGATCCCTTTTGTAGACATGGCATCGGACTAACTTTTAAATAAAGATGACTATGTTGCAAATTACAGTACACGAGTAACTGTGTTGTGGATGGATATGAGGCTGGACACAGTTTACAGTACCAAGCCATTCTTTCAAATTATCAAACTTGTGTATGAACACAACTTCAAAATATAGGCGCCTGACATTTGAGACATTTTTTCTATTAAACTTGCTTTGCAGTCAGACATTGGGGGGGAACCAATTTATTCCGATGTTCCCCATATTTAGAAACAAGTCCAATCAAATCACAGTGCTCTGAACTCTCAAGTAACATAAGTTGGCAGTTAATTTACACAACAGCAACTGATTAAAACTTAAAAGAAATATTTAAAAAAAACAAAAATTCTCAATGATAAAATGTTTGTAAATGTGAAAATTTTATCTAAAAACTGTCAATTAATTAAAATATCATCCTGTGGAACAACAAAAATGCTCTTTAGATAACCGTTGCGGTACTTTTTACAATCAATATTCTACGATATCGTCATTTAAACTGATGTTAAACTCTGTAACTGTATATGCAGTTATCCAAATATGCAATTATTAGTTTGATCACCCTAAACCAACCATTCACATCGTCTCCCAACAAGTACTTGTTTGGGAGATTTATGAAACATTAACAAATAGATGGATAATTTAATTTGTGAAATTTCACATATTTAAAAAAAATAACAAAAGTTCTGAATAAACATGTAATAACTTGAATCCAGTCAGTGAGAAGTGAAGCGAGGACACAATGGCGGAAAAAGCGGGTTCTGGACGCGTTCATGACGTCACTAATAAGGAAAATCTGCCACTAGAGGGCGTTCATTACAAATTAAAAAAAAAACATTATTACTGAATCTGTTACCTAAAGTTAACTTCACTCAAAACCTTTTTTTTTTTGTTTGTTTGTTTAAACAAATGAAAAATACAATTTCTGCTAACTTAAATCTTTGTTAGAGGTCAAGAAGACTTTAAAAACTTAAGTTTGTGAAAATATTTAACACATTATGAATGAGGACTTTGTTTTTTAAATAAATAACACTGTTCAGGTTTTTTTAGAAATATACTTTACTTTTTAGAGTAAAAAGTACCCGCTAATAAATCTACTCAAAGTAGATGTAAGTAAATGTAATAGAGTAAATGTAGCATGTTACTACATACCTCAGCAAATAGAATATCCCCAAAAAAGTCCTTTTAAAAATTTGAATTATTTAGTCTGACCGCTAACACATAAAGGTGTTCAGATTTGACAGGATAGGATGTGGCACAACACCAGTTGGCTCGGAGCACAATGCATTAATTATAAGGTTGTTATTACTTACAGTAGAAGTACTGTAGTAGTATAGTAGTTGTACAACTAGTAACAGTAGTTGTCTTTGTCAGATAGGTGATTTCCTTATTGCACAAACAGCTTCCTTTGATGTCACGTTAGATTGCAAACTTACCTGTGTGTAATGTGCTGATGTGAACCATGTGTACTTTGACCCTGATATTTCTGCTATGAGTTGATGAATACAGGTATTGTACTGTTAAGGGTTAATAATCTGGAGGAAAACATTCAGACCGTTTGTTACAACAGAGAGAGTAGGAGGAGGAGAAGAAAGTAAAACAGAATTCTTGAGTCTTTGTTGATTAAGTGTTTAACCGTGTGGGATTCCTGTTTCTGAATTTAACTTACTGTGTATTTTTACTGCGTCTAATGGGTGACTGTGTGAGCCAATATGGTGGGTAAGCATTAAACTTCCTCAAATACTTTAAAATAGACCAACACTGAAGGTCCTAACCTGTGTGTGTGTGTGGAGTGTGTGTAGAGTGTTAAAAGCCTCAATAAGAGAGAGATACTTGGGTCACCTTGATTCAGGTTCTTCTGACAAGTTCAAACACTGGAGATTTACTCTTTCATTAGTTCAAAACTGCTCTGTTCTGGTGCATGTTAAAGCCTACTTTGGTATATATGTTATGATATACAGGTATTTGTGCATTAATGTTATATGCGATTGATATGTGTTTGGAATCTTAATTTTGGAGAGAACACCATACTTGTTATTATAGCCTTTTTTTCGTGTGTCATAACTTAGAGTAGAAAGATTTTATATATGTCTAGACATGCTCTGCCTGCAAATCTTTAGATGTAACATTCCTAGATGGGTTATTTAGAACAGTGAAGTTGGCACTGGTATATAGGATGGTTTGGGATCTAAGCAGAGGACTGTTTTGTGTATTTTGTGATTAGTTCAAGGCAGATGGAAGTCACCATGCTAATTAAAATTTCATTTTGAACTAAAACTGTCTTTCTTTCATAAAATATTTGAATTAAAACCTTTGTGTAAAACTTCACTTGAAACCTGTATAGATTATGAAGCTGTTGACTGAAATGTGTTTTTTTCTTTTAATGATTGACGAGGAAGTAACACTTCATTATCGGCCGACGCGATCTAAAAAGATATCCATATATCGATCAATTAGACGGTCACTAATATATGTCACATGAAAAGAAATAATCAAATATTTACAAAAATGTGAGTTTTGTGAGATACTGTGTGTGTGTGTATATACATACATGTATATAATTTATACATAGAGTACATGCATGCATACATACAGGGTTCAGGTAAAGTTTTACAAATGTAACTTTAAATTCTACTTTAGCTTTTTGTGACAGTCTCTCTCTTACTCTCTTATGCAGTCAGCTTCCAGTTCAGGATACTGAAATATCCTCGGCCACCTCGCTGCCTGCTAAGCTGGAGCTCTCGCCCCTTCGTGAGCAGTCTGCCTGCTGTCCGCCCCCAGCATCACCCACTTCACACAGCAGCAGGCAGGCAGAAAGAGAGGAAGAGGAAACCGCTCATACCATCTCACACTCTTCAGCATCAAGCAGCTGCAGGGCTACGTACACAAACCTTGGTAAGTGGACGATGTTTGATGGGTCACTTTCTTTGCTCTGTCTGTGTTTTTGGGCCAGTGGTGTGAGGTTCTGAACTGATTCAGTCAAATCATTCTGATATATTTAGGTTGTCATGGCAGCAGCGTGTCCAGAGTATCTTTAGAGCCATAAATATCAGACCGCTTCTCTCGTTCTCTCAATTTTGATGTGATTTAGAGATTTTGTCTCTCTGAAGTTTGTGTGTCTAAAAAAAGGATCTCTCTTTCTCTCTCTCACTCACTCAGTCACTCTCTCTCTCTCTCTCTCTCTCTCTCGTCTCTTTTTTATTTTTATGGTGTTGTGAATTTGTTGTGTTTTTATGTATTAATTAATTCACCATCTGTCATGTACCTTGCTACATCATACATGTCACAGACACGCTCAGGTAAACAAGCAGCTAAGACAAATTGTTCATGTCAGATGTAGTCAGGACTATGAAAATAATGATGTACTAATAATTAAATAATGAACTGGTATAAAAAATGTGGTCTTAATAATTATTTTAATCTTATGGAAGGTAAAAAATGTGAATACCAGTACTTTTAATCAATTCTTGTTTTGTTTTTTTTAAGAAACATTGTTTTGAGAGTGTAATAAATTTCCTAGAAAAGCATAATTCAAAGTAAAATGAGATATAAAAATGTTATATTGTTCAGAAAAGATGAATAATAAGCACCTAAGTGTGCATAAAAAGGTAGTCTAGGTTATGGTTCATATGGACTACCGACACTCACTGTTTATACCAATTAATGTTTGTAAATGTTATGAAAGCAATACAGCCTAATTTGCCAATGGTAACGGCAATTTATGAAATATAATTTGACTGTTGCACAATTGAAACCAGGATGATTAGAAAAGGGTTTACTTTGGTTGGCAGTCAATGCTTGTTAAAAATTTTGGCCAGTGAAAACATAACTTGCATTACGTAGTCATTACTTAGCTACAGTGGTAAACAGCTGCCATTCATAGTCATAATCATACTGATGTTAATGATGCAAATTTACAGAATTGGAGCAGAAAAATACAAGTACGATAAGAGATCGAAAAGTAATCGAATTGTGGTTTCCAAGCAACCGATCGAAGTGTGAAACTGCCTAGAAAAAGTGTGGCTACAGATGGCTTCTGCCATCTCTTTATTCTGTTGCTCAGATGACCTCTGACATCTTTCTTTATAGGGTCTCAGATCTGATGGCTGTATTCCTGAAGACATTTATAACCTCTAAATTTGCAGCCGAACTGATTAATAAGGAATTAAATTTGTCGCTACTAATTTTAAACAGTTGACTCTTTGGCTGTTTGATAGACTTGACCTACAAAATTCCCCATCCTGCTAAAGGGCCTCAGAGGAAGCCACAGTCTGCAATTATTGGGAGATTAAAGCAGATTAGTAAGGAATGTTAGATGAGGATTCATGCTGTTAAATAATTCCTACATCTTAACTAGTCCCAGCAGACCAGTGGGTGTGTGAATTGGTTTTAAACTGTGCATCTTGCAGAGAGAGAAACTGTAGAGGTAGGACACATTTGATGGAAGGGTCAGGGTTTGGGTGAAGGGTAGGCATTTTAAAGATGGCAACTTCTCATAAGGAATTCCAATAAAACTACAATGCACCTGCTCTGATTTCATCCCTAATAAGGTTTGTTGACTCTCTCTCGACAGGTCAGTCCAGGGCCAACATGATCCCTGTGAAACATCCCAGACATCCTAAAACATCTGATGACACTTTAGCCTCTGACCCAGAGGTCATCGAACCTATCTCTAAAGCCACCCCTCCACCCCTGCCCAAAAAGTCAGTCCCACGTGTTCAAACAGAATCGTCCACTTTAGGTATAGTACTCTCAGCCCCACGACCCAAAGGAGAGGCCAGACCAGGCAGGACCAGGACCAATCTGAGCGTCGCCAATCCACTCTACGATCTTGAGTCCACATGGGATACAGCCAGTCAGAGTTCCTCACTTAGCTCAGAGGCACAACATCTCGATGAATCTGGAGACTCCCTGGAGCGTCCCTCAGGTGGACGGAGCCTGTCCTGCCTGACCAATAACAGCTTCATGCAGGCTTGTGATCGCCGTGGCTACCAGAGTACAGACAGTCTAACGGCCAGGACGCGAGGGGCTGGGAGGCCTGCTAAAGCACAGAAAGATGTGGTTTATAGAGGGATAGAGAGCTGGGAGGAAGTGGTTGGGAGAATTCGAGGACTGCACACGGATACGTTGCGCAAACTGGCGACAAGATGTGAAGATCGATTCATGGCTGGACAAAAAGATCACCTCCGCTTCGGGACAGACAGCTGGTCTCACTTTCGGTTGACTGCAGGGAAACCTTGTTGTGAGGCTGGAGATGCTGTTTACTACACAGCATCTTTTGCCAAAGAACCTCTGATGAACTATGCTGTCAAGGTGAAACTTCATAAATGTCTTACACATACAAACAGTGTTGTAAAAAAGTATTTGCCCCCTTTCTGATTTCTTCTATTTTAGTGCATTTTTCATTCTAAATTGTTTTAGATCTTCATACAAAATATAACATAAAACAAAGGTAACCTGGGTAAACAAAATAAAGTTTTCATATATATATATATATATATATATATAATGTATATATGTATTGAAGCAAAAAAGTTATCCAACATCTATATCACCCATGTGAAAAACAAACTGCCCCCTTAAACTCAATAGCTGGTTGTGCCACCTTTAGAAGAAACAACTGCAACAAAATGCTTCCGATAACTGTCCACAGTTCCATAACAGTCCACAGAACATTTTCCCAAAAGTTGAGGATCATCATGGTGTGTTTTGGCAAAATTCAGACAATCCTTCTTTTCCCCCAATTGTTCTTCTGGGTCAGCAGTGGTTTTTGCCTCGCCACTCTTCCATGGATGGCAACTTCCTGGTTGTGTCGTTGCTGTGCTCTTTTGGAAGGTCAGCCCCTTCTGGGAAGGTTCACTACTGTGCCAAGTTTTCTCAATTTGGAGATAATGGCTGTGGTTCTTTGGAGTCCCAGAGCCTTTGAAATAGCTTTTTAACCCTTCTCAGGCTGATGTATTTCAATCACCTTTTTCCTCATAATTTCTGGAATTTCTTTCGACCTTGGCATAGTGTGCTACAGGGTGAGACCTTTTAGCCAACTTCATACTGCTGAAAAACATTTATGTGTTGATTTTATTGAACAGGGCTGGCAGTAATCAGGCCTGGGTGTCTCTAGTCCAGTTGTCACAAATCCATTGTGAATGTAGTTTCATAGATTTGGGGATTTAGTAACAAAGGGAGCAAATACTTTTTCACACAGGCCCAGTTTGTGTTAGATAACTTTTTGGCTTCAATAAATAACATTGTCATGTAAAAAATGTATTTTGTCTCAACTCAGATTGCCTTTATTTTATGTTAGATTTTCTTTGAATTTTTTAAACAATTTAGTATGAGATATACACAAAAACTGCAGAAATCAGGATGGGGCAAATACTTATTCTCAGCACTGTACATGGGAAAAGCAGATGCTTTAGACAAAATTGTACATTTTGTTCCAAAATGCACTTTTCCTCTCTAGTGTCTACACAGGCAGCAACCTTCTAAGGCAGCATCCTAATTTAAATGGAACCACATGATTATCTAGCAACACTGTTAATGGTCATGAACACCACACAAATAGTACTCTTCGCATGAAGCACACAATACTGTTTAGTACAGTCTTTGCATTGGGAACGTGCCAAAAATTGCTAACTTTTGCCTAGGTAGGCAGCTCACCAGGTTTTGGAACCGAGCAATGTTATGGTGTTTGTAAAGTTTTCAATTAATGTGTCTTTTTCTGTCTGATCTCAGATCTGTAGAGGTGTGGTGAAGGAGACACAGCAGCAGTTTTTTCATAGTCTGGCAGTTCGACAGAGTATTGCCATCCATTTCAACATCCAGCAGGACTGTGGCCACTTCCTGGCAGATGTTCCAGCCCGCCTGCTGCCCTGGGAGAGTGAAGAAGACAGAGATGAGGAGAGAGGCAGTACAGTAGCATTGGAAAAAGCAAATGAGGAACATGCCGAGGCTGCAGGCGGCAAACTGTGCAACCGGGTTGTTGTGATTACACGTGAGGTGCCATTTCAGACCATGGCTGATTTCGTACGTGAGGGCGTAGAGCGTCACTCACGAAACTCTGAGCTGTATGAACGTCAAGTGTGTCTGCTGTTGCTGCAGTTGTGTGCAGGACTCGAGCACATGAAACCATACCACGTCACACACTGCGACCTGCGACTTGAGAATCTTCTGCTGGCGCACTCCCAGCCCGGCAACCTGTGGAACCATGAGTTATTGGAAACCAACAACAACACTGCATATGGACCGTCCTCTGCTGCGGCCTCTGCTTGCCCAGCCCGCCTCATCATCAGCAACTTCTCTCAGGCCAAACTTAAGAATGCGACGCTGGAACCTGCTTGGCTTCAAGAACAGTCCCGTCTTGCTCCCGAGCTTATTACTGCCACTCAGTACCGCAAATGCGACGAATTCCAGACCGGCATACTGATCTACGAAATGCTGCATCGGTCGAACCCTTTCGAGGAAAGTCCACAACTCAAAGAGAGAGAATACTGCAGCTCCGATTTACCCCAGTTGCCATTGCGTTCCCTCTACTCAAACGGCCTTCAGCAGCTCGCAACATTGCTGCTCAACCCCAATCCTTCCGAGCGCATTCAGATGGCGGACGCCCGGGCATGTCTGCAGTGTCTACTGTGGGGTCCACGAGAGGATCTGTTTAATTCTTTGAATCTTAGTGCCGGGCCCGTCCAACGCCATGTCATCCTGCAGAACTGGTTAGACCTGAAACAAACGCTGATGATGATTAAGTTTGCAGAGCGTTCTTTGGACTCTGGTTGCGGCGTGAGTCTCGAGGACTGGTTGTGCTGTCAGTATCTGGCCTTCGCCACCACAGAGTCTCTCAGTAGAGTGATCAAAATCCTGCAGCAGCCGCAGGGCGTGCTTATCTGATCGCAGCAGAACAACATCACAAATGTGCCCACCCAGTATTTTTAGCCAATTTGGTTCCAGAATAATTTTCCCATTCATTTTTTTTCCATAGGGTTATCGAGAATTATTACCTATAAACCAAACCATCCAGCTCCAAGGTGAATTGCAAAATTTGATTTAAGCAAAAAAGTACTTGAAGACAAAGGTACAAGACTGTGTTTTTACATCTACAATCCCATGAAAAATTTCAAATTAATTAAACAAATTATAAAATATAAAAATATTGATTTAAAATTTGTGATTCTAAGTATAGAAACTATACATTTTAAGTTTATTGCAAAATATTCATATACAAAATATATGATTATTTTGATCGTGTAGGGAGACCGACTTGATTGCATCATTTGCAGTGTGTCATTGAAGTTGGCAATCGCTACAGTGCCCGTTTTTAGCATTTTAATTGCTGCAGTTCTCTGATTTGTGAATCTTTTCTCTTCAGGATCTGGGTTTTGTAGATCGATAACAACCTCTGAGCTCACAGTAGGTCTGTCTTTAAAGGTTTGTAAGTTATCATTAAAACATCGACCTGCCTATGAAGAAAATGAAAGGGATTTTTACTTTAAGAATCACACTGTTGCGCTCTGTAGTGACCAATGAACTCTGGCACAGGCTGGGACATGTAAGCATGTGCGATGTACAGATGGTTTTTTTTTTTTTTTTTTTATCATATGAATTTGTTAGTGAATATATTCGCATTGGGTTTACCGTGCAGAGTCAAAATTAGTCAGAACAGACCAGTTTACAGGGTGAAAAGTGACAATGTGAAGTCATATTTCACAGATAATGGCACATTAATAGAACTGCTTGTATGAACAAAGTGAAACTGCATGAAATGTGTGTGTGTGTGTTGTTTGTTTAGTTTGGCTTTTCACTCTGCTGTAGGGACTTGTGAGTATATCAGCAGGAAACCACTGATCCAACATCAGCTATATCAATATTCCAGTAACTCATTAAACTTAGATGATAGAAATACAGTAACAATACACTACCATACAGTATGTGTATGATTGTATGTCTGTGGAGGTAAACTGATATTAGGTCACTGATTGAATGAATGCATTTGAGTCTATAACATGCCTTACTTTATATATGTGTGTGCGTGAGAAAGAGAAACAAGGACGGAAACTAAATATTAGCAATCATATCACTCAAATCTGTTGTTGTATCAGGATACAGATTAGTTTGAGACTACATATTGGATTAAGATATTTTTTCTACCATAACAAGAGCACAGTAATGCTTACCAAAGACTAAACTCTGAACCACACAGAACAAAATATATTTTTACATTTTACATATTCAAAGAGAATATATTAATAATCTTCCTCATAAAGAAAGTGTCCTTATGCAGTTATAACAAATGCAGCTTGCTGCTCTGTAGTACTTAATTAATTTTGAATCAGAGAGATTGGCTTTAGTGTCATCATCTGAGGCACCAAACTCACTCAATCAAACTAGAGTCACTCCAGATTGTGATCGTAGTGGCCACACTTGCAGAAATGGCTCTCAAAAATGATCAGGACATGGCAAACCCTGACCTTGTGACCTTACAGGAATGACCTGGACATTTGTGAATCCTTTCATTTATGTGCAATCATTAATTCGTGCTAATTTTGTTACAGTATTTTAAGATATATTTAACACACTTGATATTCTCAGCATGCCTCTGTACTTTTATCTTCCTGTTTCAGTTTGGCACATAAATATTAGATTAAACCCCAGGAGGTGTGTGTATGTAATGATATTTGATTGTGTGAGAAGCAGAGGTCTGAACCTGGAACAGCACATTCTTTAGTTATTTTTGTTGTTGTAGTGTGTTTTAGGGCTTGTAAAACAGGCAATGGTAGCAGAGAGACAGAATTCATACTAGAGTGTTTGTTTGGCATACATACAGGCTACTCAAACCCCCCTTACACACACACACACTAGTTGCATCCCCTTTCCAATACTTCTGTTATGCTCTAAAAGTAAGCTACTGTTGATTTAAGTATGTACATTTGAGGATGTAGTAAGACATTACACCAGTTATGGGCATACTAAAATTACATAAAATTGCTTTCGCCCTTTGTCGTTTCCATACGTTGAAATCTAGCTCAATTTATTTTAATAAACTTTTTGGTTCATGCTTTTAAAAATTGCTTTGGCAGGTGCGGTCTGACATCTCTCAAAATGTTCCAATAACTCGAAAGAGTCAAAAATTCACCACAAATTGTAAGTTGTCCTGGCTTGCTTGTTAGTGTAATAATTTTGCATACTGTAGACCTTATTAACAGCAGCACCATCTTTGGTTATTGACTGTAATGACAATGAGGTTGTGAGGTATGGACTTCCATCTCTTTAATGGGCTGTACTGCATTTTAAAGTGTTTTTGGATTGTTCCGCATTTCTATGTTTCCAAGAGCATTCAGTAGATATAAAAACTCCAATTCAACATGAGTTGTGGAAAATCAGAAGTGATCTAGGAGCTTTTTACAGCTTCATACCGTCCCTGCCATTGAAGAGATGGTAAGTCCTTCCCTCACGGCCTTGTTGTCATTAAAAATCAAAGATGGCGCTCCTGTGAATAAGGTCTACAGTACAGTTTGGGTAGTATGTGAATGCAACCACTCTTAAGGACAAACTGTTCTCTACAGAAGTATGTGAATGCAGATGCTTCTCGCTATGTAAGCTCGATTTCTTGCTTGGTGAGTAACTAAATGAGTCGGACAGCCATTCATAACACAACGCAAGTATGTGCTGCATTCTCAACGTTGACGCAAGGGTAGCTGAGTTTTCTCTTTTAAGCCAATTTCTGTAATGGGGGAGCAACAGTTTGAAGAGAATATTGCTAGGCTGAAGTCAAGTTAAAGTCAACATATAGCAACTTACCTGAATAATAACACCCCCAGTATAATGGCACAGACTTTTGAAGGTAACTCTATCGCCCCCTTGAGTATTGAGGTTTGCAACCCCACAGTAACGCATTGGCACAGTGTTGACCAGGTGCTCGCATCTGCGTCTATTTAATTGCATTAAGTATGTTTCTGGCCTTACTGTTCTGTTTCCTTGAATTGAATTTTACATATTAAAGTATGATGATTTGCATATTTTCTGAAGAGAAAGGGATTTCATGATTGATTGGTTCTTGTAAGGTCATTGGATGTAGTCTCTCTCAGTGATGAACCAGGGCGGGACCATTAGTTTTACACCCATCCATTTCCCAAGCAGCAGTTTGAGTTCCATCAATTCCATTAAAAAGAAGCAGGAGCATTGTGTGTGTGAGTGAATCTGTTGTGTGTTGTGCTGAATTCTTGCAGGTCTCACCATAGGCTTGTTTTTATTAGTCAGATAGCAGACATGGGGACTTGTGACTTGGTGACTTGGACTCGAGTCACTATTTTTATGACTTGTGACTTGACTTGACAAAAAATAAAATACTTGAGACTTGACTTGGACTTGGAAGTTAAAGACTCGGGACTTGACTTGACTTGAGACACGAAGACTTGAATGACTTGAGTGTTAATCACATCATGTTTTCAGTTTGAATATAAAATATATAAATTATTTTAAAAAATAAAGTTGATCCAGCTGGAGCGCAGGCTGAGAATAGTTTTGTCATGACTGGATCACGACACTATAGGCTATCATCAGCCATGCCCTCGTACCTTACGCACACCATGCCCACTTAGATCAGATAACACATCAACATGTCAGCCGGAGGGGTAACGTTACCGAGGGTCATCGCTTTTGGCTTCAAAAATTATTATCAAGATGGCAAAAGACGAACAGCGCTTTGCAAGACATGCAACGTTAAGATCGCGGACAGCCAGACGACAACCTCCAATTTCGTCCGCCATTTGAAGAGCCATTCTGCCCAGTAAGTGCTTGTCAATTTGTTAATTTTATCTGGTTAGTTGGTAGTTAGCTAATGTAATAATAGCAGGGTTCCCACGGGTCCTTGAAATCCTTGAAAGTTTGTGAATCTGAAAAATAAAATTCAAGGCCCTGGAAAGTTCTTGAACATAAACATACATAGATACAAGTCCTTGAAAGTGCTTGAATTTATTTTGTGCAAGAAGTTTTCTGGAAAAAAAAAAAATCTGTCCATTAATTTTTTATTTCGCCAACACTTTGTGGCTTATGCTGCATACTTTCCTGCTTGATTTACGTTAGTTACGCGCATTTACGTTAAGTGTTTCCCGCGCTAGGTGCTTTGTTTTGTACGTTGCCATGACGTTCACGCGCGCTGGTACCTCAACGTTTCCCACTCACAGACATTGCAAAAATAGTCTTATGGATATACTGTGTGAGTGAGTGTGGGTGTGGGAGTGTGAGAGCGCGAGAGTGAGTGTGTGTGTGTGTGTGAGTGAGTGTGTGTGTGAGTGAGTGTGGGTGTGGGAGTGTGAGAGCGCGAGAGTGAGTGTGTGTGTGTGGGAGAGAGAGTGTGTGTGGGTGTGGGAGAGAGTGTGTGTGTGTGAGAGAGAGTGTGTGTGTGAGAGAGAGGAGAAATGTAACAAAGTTTAATGTACGTAACTGTGTTTGAGAGAGAGAGAGGGAGGTGTTCAGAGAGGAGTCTGTTGGATGTTAAGCTGTTATTTGTTTTATGGACTCAATGTTGAAAATTTAAAACATTTCAAACACTGTTGGCAGAAGTGAAAAATAAATAATTTTATGAAGTTACAATTTTGTTTGATTCCATGATGTATTTTACTGAACATGAGTATTGTAATTTACTGACAGTTACTTATATCTTGTCTTTTCACTTTATTATGATCAGATTCTGCAGGTAAAATTACAATAATAAGGTGACTTGACTTGGACTTGACTTGACATAGCCTGTGACTTGACTTGACTTGACTTACCCAAGAAAAAAATACTTGGGACTTACTTGAGACTTGAAGGTTAAGACTTGAGACTTACTTGAGACTTGCACATGTGTGACTTGGTCCCATCTCTGTCAGATAGCAATATGTTGTATATGAATTAAATTTGTATATAATTATTTCATTGTAGTTTATTGAAAACTATTAATATCATTACAGGAGTTTTAACTTGAGAGAATGAAAGTGTCAGCAGATGTCTGTAACCTGGAGATAGTGTGTGCGTTTGTGAGAGAGTGCGTGTTTTGCTCATCCATTATCAGTTTATCTGGATTAATTCATTCACATAATTTCTTTGTTTCACATCATTCACACAATGTTTATTGCCAGTGATGATTTCACTACTGCTTTTTACCTATTTAGATCTCCATTACTGAGTTTACCGCTCATAATAAAACTACAAATATGTTTTTAAACGAAGTGTTTGTGTATTTCCTATGAAAACTGATGTTAAATGGCAAGTACTGTAAAAAAGGGTTGGTGTGTTATATAAGAAAACATAGTCCTGCTGTTTTTGTGATGGCCTCTAGAGGGTACAGTCATCACCTATGCTTATGCAATATGGACACACACTTCTCTCTCCTAGTGTGTCAGCTGATGCCTGTAAACACACATGGTGGAGCTTCTTTTAAATCACACTATAACGGTTCTTGCATTTGTTAATGCATAGATATAATGCATATAATATAATTGGTTCAAACCAATTTAAGCTTAATTGATGGCATTTGTAGTGTAATGTTGATAACCAAAAAATACAGTATATTCTTGATTTATTCCTCCTTTAAAAAAAAATGCAAAAATCAGTATAGTTTTTTTTAGTCATCCTAATGTCATCCCAGATGTGTATGACTTTTTGGAAGAATATCTCAGCAATGTAGGTCCATACAATGCAACCGAATGGTGACCCAGACTTTTGTAGCTCCAAAAATCACATAAAGGAAACAGAATTCCAGTGGTTAAATCCATGTCTTTAGGAACAATAGGATAGGTGTGGGTGAGAAACAGATAAATATTTAAGTCCTTTTTTTACTCTCCACTTGAACTTTCACTTTTATGTCTTAAAGTCACATGTGGTGCCTGTATAGTTTCACTTTCACATCTTAAAGTAAAAGTGAAAGTGGAGATTTAGAGGGGAAAAGGGACTTCAGTATTGCTCGGTTTCTCACCCACACCTATCATAACGCTTCAGAAGATATAGATTTAACCACTTATGAGTCACATATGAGTCATATGGATTACTTTTATGTTAATGTGATTTTTGGAGCTACAAAGGTCCACCATTCACTTACATTGTATGGGCCTACAGAGCTGAAATATTCTTATAAAAAAATCTTTGCTTGTGTTCTGCAAATGAAAGATAGTCATGCACATATGGGATTGCATGAGGGTGAGTACACAATGAGACCATTTTCATTTTGGGTGAACTATCCCTTTGAAGACAGGAATGTTAAATGTATTATTTTATAAAAGCACATTCATACTTCTGTTAAAACAAGTATATTTTAAGCTGTAAAGTTGTGGATTACAGAGTGATATATATATACACACACACACACACACACACACAGTTGAAGTCATTAAAACTTCTGATGAGAAGTGTACTGAATTGGAGGTATACCTGTGGAAGTATTTTAAGGCCTACTTTCAAACTCGGTGCTTCTTTGCTTGACATCATGGGAAAATCAAAAGAAATCAGGCAAGACCTCTGAAAAAACAATTGTGGACCTCCACATGACTGGTTCATCCTTGGGAGCAATTTCCAAATGTCTGAAGGTACAACGATCATCTGTACAAACAATAGTACCCAAGTATAAACACTATGGGACCACGCAGCCATACCACTCAGGAAGGAGACGCAGTCTCCTAGACCCAATTGTTCAGAAGTAATCTGATCGGATTTCGACTATCTGATTGGATCAGATCTTGGAAATGGGTTGTTCAAAAGAAAAAAGGATTCTGAAATTGGCTTAGATCACGTAATCCAGTCTTGGTTTTGATCAGGATCAATCCTTCAGTATGTGTTGTTCAAAACTTTTTAGTAGGATTGGGATACATATTATCCAAAAAATCAGGGTTATCCTGATCCCAGCTGAAGGGTAGATTTAGGGTGGATTTCAGGAACAAAATGTAATACATTTACATTTATGCATTTTATCCAAAGCGACTTACAGTGCACTTATTACAGGGACAATCCCCCTGGAGCAACCTGGAGTGAAGTGCCTTGCTCAAGGACACAATGGTGGTGGCTGTGGGGATCGAACCACCAACCTTATGATTACCAGTTATGTGCTTTAGCCCACTACACCACCACCACTCCCCCCAATAAATAGTAATACAACTTTAAAACTGGTCAAATAATACAACATTTGTATCATGTAGTATATATATATACATTTATTTATATTTTGCACTTCATTTGTTTAACCGTTACAGTGATAAATTAGATCAAGTTGACATTAGGCTACCTATTAAGCCTTTCGGTACAGTAAAAATAAATTAATAATTTTGTCCCCATAAAATAATACCCCAAACAGCTGTCAATATCAAACAAAATTAATATATTTAATTTGAACTGTCATTTATCACTATATTAATTACAATGACACAATCATCAGAGATGAACCAGTCAGAAGTAGTTTCTAACAATTATATGCCTTATTGCATGTCCAGTCAGTCCTTCACTCTGAGAGAATGATGGAGGTTGGTCTGGGACTTCCACAGGTTCAGGTGCATCATAAATATTATCACAGAGAGGGACATTTAGTGTTTTATGGTTTATCCACAATGTATTTGTAAATAATGTATATTTGTTTGGTTTATTTGTTGTGTGTCAGATGAGGGGTCTGACTATTTAAAACAAATTGAAAATGGATGGGGATATTTGTATTGTGTTATTGTGCTGTTTTCTTTCTCTTCAAAAAGTGACCCCATGCTAGCTATTCTACCAGTTGTTCTTTACATAGCTAGTAGCCCACATTGTGATACGTAGTCCCATTTAGTGCACTGGTAATCCAGATTTGGTCATCTTGAAAAGTTTGTATCTTGATCAGGGTGATCCAATCCAATGTTGCTTTGAAAAACCGGCACAACCTGATACTGGGTAGTAAAACATAGGATTTCCAAATTCTGATCATTCTGATCCAGATTAAGCTTTTTGTACAACTGGGCCCTAGAGATGAACGTGGTTTGGTGCGAAAAGTGCAAATCAATCCCAGGACAACAGCAAAGGACCTTGTGAAGATGCTGGAGGAAACAGGTAGACAAGTATCTATATCCACAGTAAAGCGAGTCCTATATCGATATAACCTGAAAGGCTGCTCAGCAAGGAAGAAGCCACTGCTCCAAAACTGCCATAAAAAGTCAGACTACAGTTTGCAAGTGCACATGGGGGACAAAGATCTTACTTTTTGGAGAAATGTCCTCTGGTCTGATGAAACAAAAATCAAACTGTTTGGCCATAATGACCATCATTATGTTTGGAGGAATGGGGTGAGGCTTGCAAGCCGAAGAACACCATCCCAACTATGAAGAATGGGGGTGGCAGCATCATGTTGTGGGGGTGCTTTGCTGCAGTAAGGACTGGTGCACTTCACAAAATAGATGGCATCATGAGGAAGGAAAATCTCAACACATCAGTCATGATGTTAAAGCTCGGTCGCAAATCGGTCTTCCAAATGGACAATGACCTCAAGCATACCTCCAAAGTTGTAGTCAATATGGCTTAAGGACAAGGTATTCAAGGTATTGGAGTGCCATCACAAAGCCTCAATCTGATTTGTGAGCAGATCTGAAAAAGCGTGTGAGCAAGGAGGCCTACAAACCTGACACAGTTACACCAGTTCTGTCTGGAGAAATGGGCCAAAATTCCAGCAACTTATTGTTAGAAGCTTGTGGAGGGCTACCCAAAACCTTTGACCCAAGTTAAACAATTTAAAGGCTATGCAACCAAATACTAACAAAGTGTATGTAAACTTCTGACCCACTGGGAATGTGATGAAAGAAATAAAAGCTGAAATAAATAATTCTCTCCACTATTATTCTGACATTTCACATTCTTAAAATAAAGCTGTGATTCTAACTGACATAAGACAGGGAATGTTTTCTACCATTAAATGTCAGGAATTGTGAAAAACTGAGTTTAAATGTATTTGGCTAATGTGTATGTAAACTTCGGACTTCAACTGTATATGTATATGTATATATATACACGTGTGTACATTTTTAGAACCCTGTGAGGAATGGAAAGAACATGATGATGATGATGATGATGATGGTTTTTATTTGTTCCGACAGATATGAAAGGATTATTGTGTGAGTCAGTGCATAAGCCTGTTATTGTGTGTGTGTGTGTGTGTGTGCATGTAAGCCTGTGTTGATACACTTGAGAACATTATGCTTCTGTTATAATGCACACGGGAACCTGATTAGTTCACTCTGCAACCGAAGAACAGCACACAGACAGACGTCCTTCAACACAGTGATACATACCAACAACTGCAGGTGAGAAGCTTTCTTTGAGTGTCCTGTAAACAATATTAAAGTGCATTATATTGACTGTATAATATATACAGGTACATATTAGAGGGAATTGGAAGAGATACTGAATGCAGCAATTCTGATCGACAAAGATTATTACCGTAAATAAAGACACTGAATGTAGATGAGTCAGCAATAACTTGACTAAGGTGTGTGTGTGTGTGTGTGTGTGTGTGTGTGTGTGTGTGTGTGTGTGTGTGTGTGTGTGTGTGTGTGTGTCAACAGAATGTGTACTCTGGATGAGGTTCCATTTAGGGTTGTTTTGGACTGTGTGGAGATACAGTTCGGTCTGAAAGAGTCTGTTGCAGCTCCTGAAATCAACATCCCAGATTGTGTCCAAATACTGCGTGACACAAAGGTCAGAATACAATTTGATGAATCATACACTGT